>NC_064631.1:28442631-28655131 GCF_023864275.1 Schistocerca cancellata | reverse complement strand
CTACCAGAAATTGTTTAAGCAATGTTCCATACACTGCAAATGATTCCTCACCAAATAGCCAATCTACTGAGTTTTGTTTCTGCTAGTTTCCAGGTGGTGGAGGGGAGGGGGAGGGCCGGGGATTGTCCCAGATAGAGGGGTTAATTAATTGATCGATTTAATTACTTTGATATCAAAGGTGTGCTTGTTCGGAGGGAGTTCAAGTGGATCAAATGGCTCTGAGCACTATGGGACTCAACATCTTAGGTCATAAGTCCCCTAGAACTTAGAACTATTAAAACCTAACTAACCTAAGGACATCACACACACCCATGCCCGAGGCAGGATTCGAACCTGCGGCCGTAGCAGTCCCGCGGTTCCGGACTGCAGCGCCAGAACCGCACGGCCACCGCGGCCGGCGGGGAGGGGGGGGGAGTTCCCAGGGGGCAGAGGGAAGGGGAGCAGGAGGGGAGAGAGAAGCATAGCGGGTTTCTCGGATCAACAGATTATCCCCAGTGTGCATAATCCACTTAACAGAACAATAGGTTAAGTATCTGTCAAGCAAAAGAGAACAAAAGGTTTACCCCTGAATGTATGCTTTCCCCTGATTAAGGGAACCTGCACTAACAAAGCGGTGTAGAACACAGTTTTCCCTACTACTTATTATGTCCTATAGATCTGTCGGCAGACGAAAATGTTAATCCATTATAGGCTGTTGTCGATAGTAAAACTGGCATTAACCCTAGGACGCCTAAGGGGGAGGGGGGGTTCGTTGAACACACAATTTTTTTATGTCCCCTGCTTTTGCCCAAGTAACTTTCATACTACATATTCCCTTTGAGTTATTGTTTGTCGGCTATTTTATGAAACGTTAGTGTCAATATATGTTATAGAAACTTCCTGCTTTCTAAGAAAAAATAAATAAACTTATTATGGGTCCAACAAACTCCCCCTCCCCCCTTAGGCTTCCATGCTATAGAAAATTTCCCTTAGTAGGATTTCGTATTTCTCATCTCTACAACAATAGAAGTTAGTTTCTTGTTGGTTAGTATTCTTGATATTCACAACAATCGGTTTACTTTCAGAGGAAGTGATTGTTGATGTCAGTCAGCTGTTACTTATCTTGTAAACTTGCAGTGAGTTAGTGCAGTTCCCTATTGTTCACACCCAGACTTAAAAACGACTAAAAGAATACGTGACTCGTCTTTAGAAAGAGTTCTGAATGACATTTTAGATGAAGATTCTGACTCAAGGAGTGAAAGTGAATAAGAGGATGGTGTTATGGAGTATGATCCAGATCGGGAAAGTGATGTGGATGTTAGAGAAGAAGAAGATAGCGCAGCTTCAGGCAGTGACCATCAGGATGTTATTGTGGCCAAGTCTGGAAGAAGGTATGTAACCACGAAGCCTAGAATTCTTCGGAGGTATGTTGCTAATATAGTAAGAGAGCAGGCAGGAGTAACTCCAGCTGGTGTTTGCCATTCACCTGGAGAAGCCTTGAAGTTACTTCTTACGCCTGACATCATGGATGTTATAGTAAAACATACAAATGAAGAGGCAGTTAAGCGAAATGTTACTTTGACTAATGAGAAAGAATTGTATGCCTTTATAGGAATCCTGATACTTATGGGGTCAAATAAGGACAATTCTGTTAGTGTACACGATCTTTGGGCAGACCTAATGGGTCGGCCAGTTTACAAGGGTATTATGGGAAGAGAACGTTTCAAGGAACTCATTGCAATCATAAGGTTTGATGACAAAGGTACCCGCGAGCTAAGAAGGTAAGCAGACAAGTTCGCAGCAATCCGTGATGTTTTCAACAAAGTGAATTATAGGCTTCCACTACTGTATAAATCAGGAGTCCACCTCACCATTGATGAGATGCTAAGCTTGTTTAGAGGGCGCTGCCCCTTCAAAGTATTTATGAAAGATAAACCGGGCAAGTATGGCATCCTTATACGCATGATGTCCGATGCAGTTGACAGATACGTCTTGAATATGGAACCCTATGCAGGTAATGTTCAGAATTTGTCGAAAGAAGAACAGGGTTCAGCAGCTGTCGTCAAACGTCTGGTAGTACCTGTGAAAGATACTGGTCGAAATATTGCGGTGGATTTGGCGGTAGAGTTATACCAAGACTACAAAGTTACTACAGTAGGCACTCTCCAGTCAAACAGGAAACACATTCCAGACATAATGAAGAACACGTCAAATCGAGAGCTATATTCATCAGTGTTCTTGTTCACAGACCCATCAACAGGTAGGCCTCCAATAACTTTGGTGTCCTACGTAGCAAAAACGTAACCAAGTAAAAACTTACTGATGTTGTCAATAATGCACCAAGATAAAGACACTGTTGGAGGACAGAAGAATAAAACCGAGATAAATGCATATTATAATTCGACTAAAGGTGGAATTGATACCATTGATCAAATGGCGCGTATGTACACCTCTATCTGTATTTTACTCTCTCATCGACATTTGTGCTATCAATGCAACCACCTTATTCATGCGGCAACATCCAAGATGGAATGAAAAGAAACACAACAAACGGAAACTTTATCTTCTGCAAGCTGGGATGGAACTAGTGAAATTGCAGGTAGAAGAAAGAAGTGCCAATGCAAGAGAGTTATCTAACCAAAGTGTTCAATCAGTGGAGACCATTCTACAAAAGAAAATCAAAGAAGCGACAACAGAAGCACGTCAGCCTCCTGCAGGGAAAGGTCGGTGCCATATTTGTGTAAGAGAAGCTAAAACAAAGAAGCAGAAGTACAACAATCTAAGTAAACCAAAACAGTATTGTGGACAGTGTCATAAACATGTGTGTAACACACATTCACAAGAAATTGTGAAGTGTGTCTCTTGCCTTGAAGCTGAGGACTCAGTCTATTGTATATGAACACATCTGTATTTTGTATTGTAATATGTCAATTTTTTATTCACTCAATCCAATATTTATAACAATTAACAACATTTATAAACCGATGCCTTAGTTAAAATGCATAAATCATTTTGAAAGTTGTAATTTTTCGTCAGTAAACTTATTTAATACCTGTATACCTGTGGGCTCGCCGAACACCCCCCCCCCCCCCCGCCCCCCGCCTGAGGCACCCAAGTTAGAAAAGAAAGACTTGGGCGTCCTAGGGTTAACCACCAGTAGCTGAATGACAAACTGAGTATATGGGGTTATAAGACCTAGTATAAAAAATAATTACAGCCATTAAAATTTATGGTTAAAGCAGGTAAAAAGACATCAACAATGTCCGTGGTATGTAAACATGTGCAGTTTCTACGAAACTAAATAATAGCAGCCTACCAAAAGTACTAACGCATTTAAGAATCACTCACAATTAAGCATACGTGCAAATGGCCACTCGTTGTTATGGCAATGCTACAGACCGAAATTGGAGGTGTTTTATTAGAAGCTCGCACTGGCAAACATTTATCCTGAATTTGATGCCATGAATCACGTGCTTTCCTGTGACTGAATATTATGAAAGAACCTATAGCAAGGAACCGTTTACAGTACGTCTGGCTGACCGTTATGGTAAACCGGCGACAAGTGCCACAGTGAAAGTAACGTATCTTACTCAGGCTTGTTTCCTGAGATACTGTCATAAACATCATTAAATAGTAAAAGCATTCCTGTAATATGAAGCTGGTATCTGTACAGATATCATTAGTTATGTTGTAGCTCTAGAAGAATGAAATTATAATGAAATCTAGACCTTTAGCTGCTTACAGGCATTGATAAATATCAACGGGGACAGTTGAATCGGTAGATTGCCTGGCACGAGTAATGAGTATGGGGGCAGGGGCACTACAAATATAGTGTGTGGACAGAAAGTTGGAATGTGTTGGTCTCACGAGGAGCGTGCCAGATATACGTGCCTGCAGTCGTACTATCGTCTGTGTCATCGTCTGTGCCTGAACACTATGGGACTTAACTACTAAGGTCATCAGTCCCCTCGAACTTAGAACTACTTAAACCTAACTAACCTAGGGACATCACACACATCCATGCCCGAGGCAGGATTCGAACCTGCGACCGTAGCGGTCGCGCGGTTCCGCACTGTAGCGCCTCGAACCGCTCGGCCACCCTGTCCGGCTAAGCAGGAGGTCCGGGGTTTGAGTCCCGTTTGGTGCACACACTTTTCAACTGTAAAATGGTTCAAACGGCTCTGAGCACTATGGGACTTAACATCTGAGGTCATCAGTCCCCTAGAACTTAGAACTACTTAAACCTTACTAACCCAAGGAGGTCACACACATCCATGCCCGAGGCAGGATTAGAACCTGCGACCGTAGCGGTCGCGCCGTTCCAGACTGTAGCGCCTCGAACCGCTCGGCCACCCTGTCCGGCTAAGCAGGAGGTCCGGGGTTTGAGTCCCGTTTGGTGCACACATTTTTCAACTGTCAAATGGTTCAAACGGCTCTGAGCACTATGGGACTTAACATCTGAGGTCATCAGTCCCCTAGAACTTAGAACTACTTAAACCTAACTAACCTAAGGACATCACACACATCCATGCCCGAGGCAGGATTCGAACCTGCGACCGTAGCGGTCGCGCGGTTCCGCACTGTAGCGCCTCGAACCGCTCGGCCACCCTGTCCGGCTAAGCAGGAGGTCCGGGGTTTGAGTCCCGTTTGGTGCACACATTTTTCAACTGTCAAATGGTTCAAACGGCTCTGAGCACTATGGGACTTAACATCTGAGGTCATCAGTCCCCTAGAACTTAGAACTACTTAAACCTTACTAACCTAAGGACGTCACACACATCCATGCCCGAGGCAGGATTCGAACCTGCGACCGTAGCGGTCGCGCGGTTCCGCACTGTAGCGCCTCGAACCGCTCGGCCACCCTGTCCGGCTAAGCAGGAGGTCCGGCGTTTGAGTCCCGTTTGGTGCACACATTTTTCAACTGTCAAATGGTTCAAACGGCTCTGAGCACTATGGGACCTAACATCTGAGGTCATCAGTCCCCTAGAACTTAGAACTACTTAAACCTTACTAACCCAAGGACGTCACACACATCCATGCCCGAGGCAGGATTCGAACCTGCGACCGTAGCGGTCGCGCGGTTCCAGACTGTAGCGCCTAGAACCGCTCGGCCACCCTGGCCGGCTTTCAACTGTCCCCGTTGATATTTATCATCGCCTGTAAACAGCTAAAGGTCTAGGTCTCATTATAATTTCATTCCTGTAATACGTGTGTTCTCTGGCAGACGTAGAACCAGTACGGGAAACATTCGGGGCATGGCTGTTGTAGATTGCATGCGGTAGACTGTGGCTTGAGCAACTAAAACGAAATAGGCCTGCATTATTGTAATGAAAAATCGCACATGTGAGAAATGTTACACAGCCTGTATGCATGTAATTCGTCAACAGCAGGAGTCTGGTCGTCATATAATTCGTCTATATACCGACGGTTAAGTTATTGACATTGGCATCAACATTTTTAACAAATTGTTTATCTGTAATCCTGTAGTGACAATGACCACTGGTCAAACTGACCCCGAAACAGAGAAATTATGCACTTGACCTCAGAAATGGTAATATAGTGGCAGATATACACTCCTGGAAATGGAAAAAAGAACACATTGACACCGGTGTGTCAGACCCACCATACTTGCTCCGGACACTGCGAGAGGGCTGTACAAGCAATGATCACACGCACGGCACAGCGGACACACCAGGAACCGCGGTGTTGGCCGTCGAATGGCGCTAGCTGCGCAGCATTTGTGCACCGCCGCCGTCAGTGTCAGCCAGTTTGCCGTGGCATACGGAGCTCCATCGCAGTCTTTAACACTGGTAGCATGCCGCGACAGCGTGGACGTGAACCGTATGTGCAGTTGACGGACCTTGAGCGAGGGCGTATAGTGGGCATGCGGGAGGCCGGGTGGACGTACCGCCGAATTGCTCAACACGTGGGGCGTGAGGTCTCCACAGTACATCGATGTTGTCGCCAGTGGTCGGCGGAAGGTGCACGTGCCCGTCGACCTGAGACCGGACCGCAGCGACGCACGGATGCACGCCAAGACCGTAGGATCCTACGCAGTGCCGTAGGGGACCGCACCGCCACTTCCCAGCAAATTAGGGACACTATTGCTCCTGGGGTATCGGCGAGGACCATTCGCAACCGTCTCCATGGGCTACGGTCCCGCACACCGTTAGGCCGTCTTCCGCTCACGCCCCAACATCGTGCAGCCCGCCTCCAGTGGTGTCGCGACAGGCGTGAATGGAGGGACGAATGGAGACGTGTCATCTTCAGCGATGAGAGTCGCTTCTGCCTTGGTGCCAATGATGGTCGTATGCGTGTTTGGCGCCGTGCAGGTGAGCGCCACAATCAGGACTGCATACGACCGAGGCACACAGGGCCAACACCCGGCATCATGGTGTGGGGAGCGATCTCCTACACTGGCCGTACACCACTGGTGATCGTCGAGGGGACACTGAATAGTGCACGGTACATCCAAACCGTCATCGAACCCATCGTTCTACCATTCCTAGACCGGCAAGGGAACTTGCTGTTCCAACAGGACAATGCACGTCCGCATGTATCCCGTGCCACCCAAACTGCTCTAGAAGGTGTAAGTCAACTACCCTGGCCAGCAAGGTCTCCGGATCTGTCCCCCATTGAGCATGTTTGGGACTGGATGAAGCGTCGTCTCACGCGGTCTGCACGTCCAGCACGAACGCTGGTCCAACTGAGGCGCCAGGTGGAAATGGCATGGCAAGCCGTTCCACAGGACTACATCCAGCATCTCTACGATCGTCTCCATGGGAGAATAGCAGCCTGCATTGCTGCGAAAGGTGGATATACACTGTACTAGTGCCGACATTGTGCATGCTCTGTTGCCTGTGTCTATGTGCCTGTGGTTCTGTCAGTGTGATCATGTGATGTATCTGACCCCAGGAATGTGTCAATAAAGTTTCCCCTTCCTGGGACAATGAATTCACGGTGTTCTTATTTCAATTTCCAGGAGTGTATATGGGGTGATTTAAAAGGAGAGCCGGTTTTAATAGATGAGAGTAAGAAGTTTATTTAAAAACACTAACAAAGTGCATAAACATGTTCATCTAACCTTCCTAATTAATTGTGCCGCGCGGTCTAGGGGGTCTTCTCACGGTCCGCTCGGCTCCCCCCGCTGGAGGTTCGAGTTCTCCCTCGGGCGTGGGTGTGTGTGTGTGTGTGTCGTCCTTAGCTTAAGTTAGTTTAAGTCGGATGAAGTAGTGTGTAAGCTTAGGGACCGATGACCTCACCAGTTTGGTCCCATAAGACAAGGTGCCTTTGATAGGGGAAAGTAGGCCGCCACCGGGCCAAGAAGCAGTCCGGGCTGGATCGTGCGGGCCGGCACTCGGAGATAGGAGGCAAGCATCTTCCGAATAAGATGTCAGAAATCAATGATTCAGTTACGCATTTCGTTAGAAGAAAGCGCCTTCACTGTAGAAAATTCAGTTCCTCGGAAAACTTGAAACTCTTTTTTCCTCCAAACTTGAGAAAAAACATTAAAAAGAACCTGTTTCTTGCTACTTTTTGATACTGTTCCTCGCTCGTTTTTCACTACGGAGCAGGAAGCAGCGTCAGCCATTTTCACGCTGTCTACTAACAGCGCGACAATCAGAGCACAACAGTAAAGAGACTGCGACTGTACACGTTTTTTGGAAAAAAAAATAATCTACATAGCTACATCATGATTAAGAGAAACTTTGATGGCTATTAATACATTAGAAAATCATAGTAATAAGATGTCTCCCAAGGGCGTAAAAATCACGTTTGTGTTTGTTTACATGAGGTTTCTTTTATGCTGATCGAAATATATACGACCGCCAAGCACTATAGTGCGCAACGGGGAAACCAAAGATAGCACCAGACATAAACACCTATGATTGTCGGGCGGTGGGGGGAGGGGGGGTGTATCATCATGTGGTGTCACCGCCAGACACCACACTTGCTAGGTGGTAGCTTTAAATCGCCCGCGGTCCATTAGTACATGTCGGACCCGCGTGTCGCCACTGTCAGTAATTGCAGACCGAGCGCCGCCACACGGCAGGTCTAGAGAGACGTACTAGGACTCGTCCCAGTTGTACGACGACTTTGCTAGCGACTACACTGACGAAGCCTTTCTCTCATTTGCCGAGAGACAGTTAGAATAGCCTTCAGCTAAGTCCATGGCTACGACCTAGCAAGGCGCCATTAGCCTTACAGTGCTTGTATTTAAAGAGTCTCATTTGTATCGTCAAGAGCGATGTACCACAATGATGGATTAAAGTTAAGTATTACAGCTGCTACGTACTTTTCGTTATAGCATTCATTACGTATCCTGTTTCAGACCTCAGCAAGCCTGCTTGAATTTAACGCGTGCATTTCGGCTACTTCCGAGTGGCGTGGCTGTCTTGATACGCCACAACACATCAACTTCACCCACAAACACTTTAATTTTATATACTGGTTTGGGTGAAGCAAACGACTCACAACATCCAGAGCCATACCTTAGTACCTCCAACGGCTGAGGTCTGGAAGCGTATGGTAATTTATATTAAAAATTGAGCAACTGGTTCGGCTAAGACAGTTTTCTTTTGTTTATGGCGAGAAAGACTTCATCCTAAACGTTAACATTTGTAACATTGCAGCCAGCGACAGGTTCTATAACCTCCCCGTCAATTTTTCTGGTAACACTAAAGTACATTAAATCAGAAGGTAATTGGATTTTTCGAAGAGAGACAACTTGCAAACATATAATGAAGACTTTCACGTCCGGCTGTCTTAACTGCTGGAGACTCTTCCACGTTGTACGGTCGTGACCCATAAAACTTTTCCATTCCTAATGTTTTGTCGAGAGCTGCGCTGGACATTTCCAGAGGTTTTCCTCAGCGGAACAATGAGCACGTCTCAAAGCGTCCAGCGCAGTTCTGGAACGGAAAAGTGTACCACGACCAAACAAGCTAGAAGAATCACCCAAAGGTAAGTTACAAACAGATCACGTCCGGCATAATGGCGAAACCGTGTGCCTACTGCCTGTAATGATGATGTTTGGTTTGTGGGGAGCTCAACTGCGCGGTCATTAACGCCCGTACAAAGTCTCAATTTTTTCACAGTCCAATCTAGCCACTGTCACGAATGATGAGGATGATAAATATGAAATGATGAGGCCAACATAAACACCCAGTCCCCGGGCAGAGAAAATCCCCAACCGGGTCGGGAATCGAACCAGGGACCCTGTGATCCAGAGGTAGCAACGCTAGCCACTAGACCACGAGCTGCGGACTCTACTGCCAGTGATGTGCCTGTAATTAACTTAAAAATATTATTAACTAATGATAATAAGGATATCTGCTATAAAATACGATAACCAATGACTTATTTCATTAATCTTCGAGACATAGACGAAGTCTAACTATATATTTACCATCCACACTTGCAAAGTACGTTCGAAAATTCGCTGTGCATGATGTACAGGCTACGGATGCAAATTACGTAGGAAGTTCGAAAACAGTGTTGGCATAACGCAAGTTGGCATAACTTTTTCCACACATACACGACTATTTTTTTAATTCGTTCTACTGATGCATAAAATTTAACTTTTTGGTTCAGCTGATGAAAGCTACTGAATGCTATATGCTGTTTAATGTTCAATTTGTTTCTGAATTATGGTACTTTCAACTGAGGGTCGTTTTTTTTTTTTTTCGTTGACCATGTGTTTTGACAAGGCAATCAGTAGACCGATTTAGCACAGAAGGCATTTGCTGAAAATTTCCCAGAAACAGGTATACCCGTCATATTGCGATTTGTAGAGTTATTGAGAACTTTCGTGAGACAGGTTCAGTGTCAGATAGCAAAGGAATTGGAAGACCGCCTAAACTAAACGAACAGAAATTATTAAATATATCTGACTCTATGCAGCAGAGACCAGTAAACTCATTGTGCAAACTAGCCCAAGAAAAAGATATCACTCTTTCAAGCACGCATAGAGCGGATAGGCGAACACTGAAATTGCTCCCGCACAAACTGATAAGAATTGAAAGAAGCAGATCATGAAAAGCGAAACCGTTAACTGCAAATAGTTTACATATTTTATTGAGAGGAATACCACTGATGTTCTTCATGTCATCTTGTGTACAAACGAGGACTAGTTGCACCTCTCTGGTCATGTTAACACACAAAACACTTGATTATGGTCAACGTAAAATCCTCATGCTGTGGTTGGAACACCACTACATTTTTTTATTATTTTTTTTAAGAAATCGTGAACAGTGAACGTCATAACGTTTTTGTTTAATGTTCCACGACTTCATGGCCAGCTAGAGGAAGACGAAATCAACTACTCATGGATTCAACAAGATTGTGCTTTTATGTACATTGTACATGGCTAACAACACCATAGTCTTCTGGAAGAATTTTTTGGGGAACACCTAATGTAAAAAAAAAAAAAGAAAAAAAAAAAACAAAGGCCTCTTCAGTCAGTGGAAAGCATTCGACCAGCCTTTCTCTTTGGGTATCAGCAGAATTTGTAGTATATCACTATCGCTCAAGTAAAGTGGCTTAAAAGCAAATGACTGCGTACGTGGGAAGCCAAAACAGCCCATATGATATCTTGTAGTGGGAGCAGCCTACCACGGACGTATTTAACATTTTTTAAGACGAGAGGCGACTTGCAACCGGCCATTAAAAAGTTTTAGTTTCGATCCTGTTGCTAACCTGCGTAATACTGACATTTAAATCATCTTAATGAACGATAAACAGACTACACTACAATTTTTTCCTTTCCCTGAAAGCTAGGGTGCAGAGAGGAGAGGAGTGGTCCGGAGCCCCCTCTTATCCCCGGGTATGGGCGCCCTTGTGAGAAGCACATCACAAAAAAGATCTGCAGAAAGTTTTTTCCAATAAAATTAAACGGGCTGAGACTGTTTAGCAATACGTGTTGTACAAAACTTTAAGGCTTTCGTGACCACTTATTGACAAACTGCCTGTTGGCTTCTGTCTCGGGTTCTTCGGTCGACGGTTGTTTGATGATTTTTCTGACGTTTCGCCAGCATGAGTGGCTGGCATTATCGAAGCTTCACACCCCATTGCTCGTGGTGGATTGGAGTCGAGATCGCGGCAGCAAACTACAGGGTGTTTCAAAAATGACCGGTATATTTGAAACGGCAATAAAAACTATTCGAGCAGCGGTAGGTAGCACAACATGGTTTATTCCTTAGAACAGAGGATTTTTCTGGTGTTGGAATTCCACCGCCTAGAACACAGTGTTGTTGCAACAAGACGAAGTTTTCAACGGAGGTTTAATGTAACCAAAGGACCGAAAAGCGATACAATAAAGGATCTGTTTGAAAAATTTCAACGGACTGGTAACGTGACGGATGAACGTGCTGGAAAGGTAGGGCGACCGCGCACGGCAACGCGCAGCTAGTGCAGCAGGTGATCCGACAGCGGCCTCGGGTTTCCGTTCGCCGTGTTGCAGCTGCGGTCCAAATGACGCCAACGTCCATGTATCGTCTCCTGCGCCAGAGTTTACACCTCTATCCATACAAAATTCAAACGCGGCAACCCCTCAGCGCCGCTACCGTTACTGCACGAGAGACATTCGCTAACGATATAGTGCACAGGATTGATGACGGCGATATGCATGTGGGCAGCATTTGGTTTACTGACGAAGCTTATTTTTACCTGGACGGCTTCGTCAATAAACAGAACTGGCGCATATGGGGAACCGAAAAGCCCCATGTTGCAGTCCCATCGTCCCTGCATCCTCAAAAAGTACTGGTCTGGGGCGCCATTTCTTCCAAAGGATGCATTCGCCCATTTTTCAGATCCGAAACGATTAGTGCATCACGCTATCTGGACATTCTTCGTGAATTTGTGGCGGTACAAACTGCCTTAGACGACACTGCGAACACCTCGTGGTTTATGCAAGATGGTGCCCGGCCACATCGCACGGCCGACGTCTTTAATTTCCTGACTGAATGTTTCGATGATCGTGTGATTGCTTTGGGCTATCCGAAACATACAGGAGGCGGCGTGGATTGGCCTCCCTATTCGCCAGACATGAACCCCTGTGACTTCTTTCTGTGGGGACACTTGAAAGACCAGGTGTACCGCCAAAATCCAGAAACAATTGAACAGCTGAAGCAGTACATCTCATCTGCATGTGAAGCCATTCCGCCAGACACGTTGTCAAAGGTTTCGGGTAATTTCATTCAGAGCTACGCCATATTATTGCTACGCATGGTGAATATGTGGAAAATATCGTACTATAGAGTTTCCCAGACCGCAGCGCCATCTGTTGTTGAAAATTGTAACTACTGTAATTTCGAAAGTTTGTCTGCCTGAAAATGTACTGTTGTCCCAAGCATATTGCAACAAACGGTGTATTTCTATCGCTGCTCGTTTAGTTTTTATTGCCGTTTCAAATATACCGGTAATTTTTGAAACACCCTGCATATGCAACTGGCGCGCCAACGTCCAAGGGCTTTTCTGCGGTTATTTCCGGTGCGGTTCTCCTCTTGCTACCTGCAAGAGTCGTTCGATGTAGCACGAGAATCCAGGATCCGTTCACCTTGAGGTTCTCTTCTTTCTTGTTGAAGTTAATCTCACGTTTGTGTGTTTCTATAGCTTCTCTGAACAAGCGGGTGTGATAGCTCTTCTCTAAAGCCAGAACTTCCGTGTCGGCGAATTTTGTCACGTGGTCGGTCTCACACAGCGCGTGCTCTGCCACGGCCGATTTCTCCACCTGCCCCAACCTGCACTGTTGCTCATGTTCTCTGATCCTTGCGCTGATTCATGGTCCAGAAATTCCAACATAAACTTTTCCGCATGCGCATGGCATACGGTACATTCCCGGCATTGCTACTGGGTCCCTTTTCTTATTTGCCGATCTGAGACACTCTTTGATCTTCTTTGTCGATTTCCCAGAGTGACGGACAGAATCTGTCCTGTACTGCGCAAACACGGGGCTATCACACCGACAAATAAGATCAAAGAGTGTCTCAGACCGGCAAAGGAGAAAAGAGGCCCACTTGCAATATCGGGAATATACCACATACTATGCACATGCTGAAAATTTGATGTTGGAATGCCTGGACGATCAATCAACGCAAGGATCACAGAACAGAAGCGACATTGCAGGTCGGAGCAGATGGAGAAATCGTCCGTGGCAGAGCACGTGCTGTTTGAGGCCGACCACAAAGTAAAATTCGTCGACACGGACGTTCTGGCTGTAGAGAAGAGCTACCACACCCGCTTGTTCAGAAAAGCTATAGAAATACAGAAATTTGAGAATAGCTTCAACATGAAACCTGAAGGTGACCGGATTCTGGGTTTTCGTACTGCAGCGGACGACCTTTGTATGTGGCAGGAGGAGAACCGCGCCGGAAATGACCACAGAGAAGCCATGAGACGTTGGCGCGCCAGGTACATATAGTCTGCGGCCGCGAGATCGGCTCCAGTCCATCACGAGCCATGGAGGCTGAAGCTTTCACAATGGCGGCCACTCGTGCCGGCGAAGCGTCACAAAAGTCATCAAACAAACGTCGGCCGCAGAACCAGAGACAGGAGTAAACAGGCAGTTTGTCATAAATTTTGTAATTGGACAGTAATTTTCCAGCACCGTGTATCATTCACATATTAAAGTCCATTTATTCCAGAGAAGCTACAGTTCATTCATAGTGGTTCAGTAAGAATCGGATTATAGTTATCGTAAAGTCGACTGTAATTTATTCCATGAGTCGGTATCCACACAAACAACAAGCATTCACACGAATTGCGTAAGCTGAAATCTGATGGCATAAAATTACTTCTGCTCAACGTCAAGGAATATTCGATTTAGATCTACTATTTAACCTTTATACAGGGTGATTCAATAGTAACTGTACACACTTCATGGGTGTAGTGTATGCATCAAAATCTCAAGTAAAGTTTTTTTTCTGAAATATCTTTATTTCTGATTTATGATGCATAATGTCGTGGGGCAGCACAGGCTTTTCGCGTGTCGGGTTCGCCTTCATATCGACTGATATTCTGTACACCCGCCACACTGCTGTAGGTGTTCCTCAGAATGGTTCAAATGGCTCTGAGCATTATCGGACTTAACATCTGAGGTCATCGGTCCCCTAGAACTTAGAACTACTTAAACCTAACTAACCTAAGGACATCACACACATCCATGCCCGAGGCAGGATTCGAACCTGCGACCGTAGCGGTCACGCGGTTCCAGACTGAAGCGCCTAGAACCGCACGGCCCCACGGGCCGGCAGGTGTTCCTCAATCGACTGTATGGTGCATGCTTCGAAGACAGCAGCAGTTCCACCCATTTCACCTGCAGAAGGTACATCATCTGACACCTGTACACAGCCCCAGACGTCATAAATTCTGTCAGTAGTTACTCGAGAGCTGTGCTGCTGATTCACTGTTCGGCCTCTCTACCCGTGCGGGTACCACGAATGCTCATAATATGCACATGTGGGCGTTCGGAAATCCCCGCGCAACTACAGTACAAGGATATCAACGTCGTCTTGCAGTGAACATTTGGTGCGCTATAGTGGACAATACGTTCCTTGGACTATATTGTTATCCATAGCGCCTGACTGGCAGAGTGTATTGACAGTTTTTGGAACGTTGTAAGGTGGTCATGTCATTTTGATTTTTGTGTGTTAATCAATGTGCACGTCAGAGAGAGAGAGAGCAAATTCCTTGACTGTTAAACAATGTTTGATCTTGTCGTGTCACAGTCTTTGCCTCTGCACAGTGTGACACGTTCTTAGTTGAAGTGTGGTGGGTAATGGACGTGTTCAGTAGTAGTGTGTTGACTTGCGATTGTATCTGTCAGATGAAGAAAGAGTGATTGTAAAGGACAGTACTGCGCACCTAATTCGTCGAAATGATTGTTGGGTGCTAGTTAACTTCTTTCACTTGCTCAGAGCTGAGAGAAAGACCGTCGCACTTCCGTGAAACATGCATTACCATATTAATTGATTGAGCTGTTCAATTCTCGTAGAAATTCTCTGTTGACATTGTACCCTTTTTAATATCATTGTTCACTTTATTAAGCATAGTATTGTTCAGACCAATATTATGTGTGAAGTTCACGCGGAGTTTTACTCTGCCTTCTTGAATATATACACGATCCCAAAATCATTGTCTTGGAATGTTATTTCACAGGAATAGTGACTCTCCCTGCGCACGGTTTATCATTACGCAGTACCAAATGTGGTATGCAACAGTTGGAAATTTTATTTAGGAATAGAAGTCTTGCTTAGTCGCTGCCTGCTTGCTGTCTGCTGTTGCTATTTAGAGGAATCTGCAACAATATTGTCAGGAAGCGAGGTAAATGGAAATTTTGATTGGGACCAGATAATTGATTTACTTAAGTTGAGTTTCTGAAACAAAGACAAGTAGCAGTCAGATCAGTTACTCCTCCTCCGTCCGAACAGGCCTTGGAAGGCCCAACGATACCGACCGGCCGCCGTGTCATTTTCAGCCCACAGGCGTCACTGGATGCGGATATGGAGGGGCACGTGATCAGTACACCGCACTCCTTGTCGCATGTCAGTTTACGATACCGGAGCCGCTACTTCTCAGTCAAGTAGCTCCTCAGTTTGCCTCACAAGGGCTGAGTGCACTCCTGTTTGCCAATAGTGTTCGGCAGACCGGATGGTCACCCGTCAAAGAGCTAGCCCAGCCCGACAGCGCTTAACTTCGGTGATCTGACGGGAACCGATGTCAGCACTGCGGCAAGGCCGTTGGCATATCAGTTACAGTTCAAATTAGGTTCTGTTTAGCCAGAGGATAGCATACGAGTTTACGTTGGATAACAGTTTGTGGGGACATAGTTTTGGTAATACATAGACTTTTATAGAGTGCGAGGTAAATTTGGGCTAAATGTCATACAGAAACAAATGTAGTCGGGAGGTTACAACATCAATTGGGAGGTCTGATTCATAATGTGCCACTCGCTACACTAACCAGCTTGTGGTGTATGAACGACGCTGCCCCTACACATTTCAGTCTGGACGCAAGAGGATATCTCGGCGTTGCTTATACGTTGATAGACCGCGTAGGATCAGTTGCTTGACCTGCTAGATCTCCGTGTCTTAGCTCTCGCTGGACTTTTACCTTTGAGGCCGTCTCAGGGAGCTTAAAAATTCAAATGGCTCTGAGCACTATGGGACTCAACTGCTGTGGTCATTAGTCCCCTAGAACTTAGAACTACTTAAACCTAACTAACCTAAGGACAGCACACAACACCCAGCCATCACGAGGCAGAGAAAATTCCTGACCCCGCCGGGAATCGAACCCGGGAACCCGGGCGTGCGAAGTGAGAACACTACCGCACGACCACGAGATGCGGGCTCGTGGCTCTGAGCACTATGGGACTCAACTGCTGTGGTCATCAGTCCCCTAGAACTTAGAACTACTTAAACCTAACTAACCTAAGGACAGCACACAACACCCAGCCATCACGAGGCAGAGAAAACCTGACCCCGCCGGGAATACGAGATGCGGGCCCTCAGGGAGCTCCTATATGGTGTTTCGATTGAGAATGTAGCACAACTACAGCAGCGAAATGAAAATGGCTGTGCAACTGTGGAGAATGGGATGAACGGAGACTGCAACGTTCCGAGAGCGGTAGGACGTCCGCCTACATGGACATCAGTTTGAACGTCATCTGGGGTATATGTACAGTACATAGTTGGGCTGAATTTCGGGTCCCTTCGTGTCGTTGCTTTCCAAGAAGAATTAATTTTGTGTTGTTTGTGTTGCACTTGTGATGCTTTCTCTGCTGCATAGCTCTGAAATAAAGCAATTTCAGACAAAACGTTATTTAACATTTTACGCACATTTTGATGCATAAGTTATAGCCACGAAGTGCGTACATGACACTTACAGTAATGGCTACATGTGGTGTATATGTAGACACGAAATGTAACGGACGATCCCAGGCGACAGGCTGTGTATAACATCCACGATATATAATTTTTTTTTATTACGAGTGGAATATGAACGTGTGGAAAATTACGTGACTCTATAATATTCATTCAATTACGTAATTATTTCTTAAAAAGATGATAATTATGTAAAACAGAGGCAATATTTGTCTCACATCCTTTGTTAACCTATGTCATTCATTTCTTTTGTTTTGTACCCTTTGTCGTCTTCTGATGTACGTCGCCGACGCAAGACGCGATTCGATTTGAGGTCTGTTGAATGAAAAACATGTAACGTAAAATCATTGTGCTTTTATGTTCATTTGCTGGTAAAAAACAAATAGAGCCAAATGCGTTAAACTATTTATAATCAGTTATTGAAAAATCACTTCCTCTTTTAATTATAATTTTGTATTAATTGTTTTATCATAGCTGCAAGAAGCGCAGCCATTGTTAGTTGCGATTATATAGCAACTTCGTTTGTACTTCTGGTCGAAATATCAAGGGTTTGTGTTAAACTAATTTGCAAAACAGTATTAATAATTTTTTTGGTCGCATCAATTTAAATGATTAATTATTTATTGAGCAAAGGAAAATCTTAATTAAAAAAGAAATCCTCTATCTTTTGTTGGCCGCCATCATAACTTTTATCTCAGCGGCAAATTTAAATTACTTGAAACTGCAAACAATATTCCCATGTGTAAAAAAAAAAAAAAAAAATCGAATCAGACTGCATCTTCTAAGAACAGTGCTGATGGTATTTATTGTTGAACAAGATTTCATTGCTGATGTATGAGGCCAAAATTAAACTACGCACGAATCACGGAGAAAAATATTTCTGGTAGCATACGTCAGTGTTGTGTGCGGGTGGTATTCTGTGGTTCCTTTACATGATCAATTTGCTAAGAATAATTAAATCCATAGAAGACAAAAATTATAAAAGCTCTGATGTACGATCTGTAATTTTAGTGATACGGACACAACTTACAGTCAACATTATTACCCTACGTTATGTGGAATTCTTGTGCAATTTGAACTAAATAATTATCCGGGAAAAGTTGTAGTATGAATATTGCATTATACATGTGTATAATATTGTTGTCGTTGTTGTTGTTGTGGACTTCAGTCCAGAGACTGGTTCGATGCAGCTCTCCATGCTACTCTATCCTGTGCAAGCTTCTTCATCTCCCAGTATCTAATGCAGCCCACATCCTTCTGAATCTGCTTAGTGTATTCATCTCTTGGTTTCCCTCTACGATTTTTACCGTCCACGCTGCCCTCCAGTACTAAATTGGTGATCCCTTGATGCCTCAGAACATGTCCTACCAACCGGTCCCTTCTTCTAGTCAAGTTGTGCCACAAACTCCTCTTCTCCCCAATTCTATTCAATACCTTCTCATTAGCTATGTGATCTACCCATATAATCTTCAGCATTTTTCTGTAGCACCAAATTTCGAAAGCTTCTATTCTCTTCTTGTCTTAACTATTTATCGTCCATGTTTCACTTCCATACATGGCTACACTCCATACAAATACTTTCAGAAAAGACTTCCTGACACTTAAATCAATACTCAATGTTAACAAATTTCTCTTGTTCAGAAATGCTTTCCTTTCGATTGCCAGTCTACATTTTATAGCCTCTCTTCTTCGACCATCATCAGTTATTTTGCTCCCCAAATAGCAAAACTCATCTACTACTTTAAGTGTCTCATTTCCTAATGTAATTCCCTCAGCATCACCCGACTTCATTCGACTACATTCCATTATCCTCGTTTTGCTTTTGTTGATGTTCATCTTATACCCTTCTTTCAAGACACTGTCCATTCCGTTCAACTGCTCTTCCAAGTCCTTTGCTGTCTCTGGCAGAATTACAATGTCATCGGCGAACGTTAAAGTTTTTATTTCTGCTCCGTGGATTTTAATGCCTACTCCGAACTTTTCATTTGTTTCCTTTACTGCTTGCTCAATATACAGATTGAATAGCATCGGGGAGAGGCTTATTGTCAGTATCATTTACAAAATAAAATCAATAATGCAACTGCTAAATATCAGAGTGAATTCAAACCGCAGAATACCATAGAGTATCATATCATCCATATTCATTGCATTTGTCCATGTTGATGATACGCAAAACCGCCACATGTGGACTCTCGGAGCAGCTATCTGTCAGAGTTGGCCGACCAGCACACGGCGATGATGCAAGGCAGGACGTTGCGGTGGCGCGATGCGAGACAGAGGGCGAGTTACTTTCGAATTACCTTGTACATCAAGTAATATGCATATCTTTTTAACTGCTTAAATACTCCCCAACTTAATTTTCAAGCGCCCATTTCCCATGACTCCATGACGAGACGATACTAGATCTCATCTTGGTAACTTGTGACGAAACAAGCGCTATATCATTATGAGAGAAACATAAGCGAGAGAGTGTGCCGGGACTTACCCCAGTTCACTCCTGCTAGGACCACATCATCATAACGCCCATCTGCGTAGCATATAAAGTATTCTACCATAATCTAAGAGTGAAATTAAAAAACGAAATAGCTTTTCCAAACTTTGTAAATGTATTCTTCGGTATACGTGGGTCACTCCAAAAGAAATGCACACTATTTTTTTTAGTCCATCTTTTATTCTACATGTCTGAAAGTTTTACAGTGTGTAGATACATCCTTTAGGAACAATATTTTCGCAAGACGCAGTCAATACCTTCACTGCGCAGTGCCGATGGTACTGTTACCGACGACTGTGCCACTAAAGCGGAGTTATTGAATGCAGTTTTCCGAAATTCCTTCACCAGGGAAGACGAATGGAATATTCCAGAATTTGAAACACGAACAGCTGCTAGTACGAGTTTCTTAGAAGTAGATACCTTAGGGGTTTCGAAGCAACTCAAATCGCTT
Source organism: Schistocerca cancellata (assembly GCF_023864275.1). Classification (NCBI taxonomy): domain Eukaryota; kingdom Metazoa; phylum Arthropoda; class Insecta; order Orthoptera; family Acrididae; genus Schistocerca; species Schistocerca cancellata. Next base: position 28,635,330 of record NC_064631.1, on the reverse strand, counting down.
GATACGGGCAAGTCTTCAGGTCCAGATTGTATACCGATTAGGTTCCTTTCAGATTACGCTGATACAATAGCTCCCTAATTAGCAATCATATACAACCGCTCGGTCACCGATAGATCTGTACCTACAGTTTGGAAAATTGCGCAGGTCGCACCAGTGTTTAAGAAAGGTAGTAGGAGTAATCTATCGAACTACAGACCTATATCATTGACGTCGGTTTGAAGTAGGGTTTTGGAGCATATACTGTATTCAAACATTATGAATCACCTCGAACGGAACGATCCATTGATACGTAATCAGAATGGTTTCAGAAAATATCGTTCTTGTGCAACGCAGCTAGCTCTTTATTCGCACGAAGTAATGGCCGCTATCGACAGGGGATCTCAAGTTGATTCCGTATTTCTAGATTTCCGGAAAGCTTTTGACACCGATCCTCACAAGCGACTTCTAATCAAGCTGCGGGCCTATGGGGTATCGTCTCAGTTGTGCAACTGGATTCGTGATTTCCTGTCAGGAAAGTCGCAGCTCGTAGTAATAGACAGCAAATCATCGAGTAAACCTGAAGTGATATCCGGTGTTCCCCAGGGAAGCGTCCTGGGACCTCTGCTGTTCCTGATCTATATAAATGACCTGGGTGACAATCTGAGCAGCTCTCTTAGGTTGTTCGCAGATGGTGCTGTACTTTACCGTCTAGTAAGGTAATCCGAAGACCAGTATCAGTTGCAAAGCGATTTAGAAAAGATTGCTGTATAGTGTGGCAGGTGGCAGTTGACGTTAAATAACGAAAAGTGTGAGGTGATCCACATGAGTTCCAAAAGAAATCCGTTGGAATTCGATCACCCGATAAATAGTACAATTCTCAAGGCTGTCAATTCAACTAAGTACCTGGGTGTTAAAATTACCAACAACTTCAGTTGGAAAGACCACATAGATAATATTGTGGGGAAGGCGAGCCAAAGGTTGCGTTTCATTGGAAGGACGCTTAGAAGATGCAACAAGTCCACTAAAGAGACAGCTTACACGACACTCGTTCGTCCTGTGTTAGAATATTGCTGCGCGGTGTGGGATCCTTACCAGGTGGGATTGACGGAGGACATCGAAAGGGTGCAAAAAAGGGCAGCTCGTTTTGTATTATCACGTAATAGGGGAGAGAGTGTGGCAGATAGGATACGTGAGTTGGGATTGAAGTCATTAAAGCATAGACGTTTTTCGTCGCGGCGAGATCTATTTACGAATTTTCAGTCACCATCTTTCTCTTCCGAATGCGAAAACATTTTTTTGAGCCCAACCTACATAGGTAGGAATGATCATCAAAATAAAATAATAGAAATCAGAGCTCGAACATAAAGTTTTAGGTCTTCATTTTTCCCGCGCGCTGTTCGGGAGTGGAATGGTAGAGAGATAGTATGATTGTGGTTCGATGAACCCTCTGCCAAGCACTTAAATGTGAATTGCAGAGTTATCATGTAGATGTACATGTTGATGTAATATCCATCCCTTTCAACTGCCTTACGCCATCTTGGAACCAGCGCCAAATTCTGGACCAACCTGTTGGAGCCACTGTTTGGCAGCGTGCACAAGGGAGTCACCATCTTCAAACCTTGTTCCGCGAAGAGAGTCTTTCAGTTTCGCAAAGAGATGATAGTCACATGGAACCAGGTCAGGACTGTAAGGCGGGTGTTTCAGTGTTGTCCATCCGAGTTTTGTGTCAATATCCTGGGAACCCACCTGGCACAAACCTTTTTTAACGTCAACACTTTCAGTATTCTACAAACACTTCCTTCCCCTCACAACGTAGGGCGACAGACCATTTTACTTGGAAATTAACGCTTGAAGTCGCCTCTGAAATGCTAACAGTGCTCTTTCTGATGGCGACATTATTATTATTATTTCTTTTCTTTCTCAGACGTCATGTCTGGTTAAAAATGGAAAGTGACGCGGATCTTGATCAAGCGTGACTTCCTTTTAACTGTACGGTATATGTTACATTGCATTTAGGAACTTTCAGGTAATTGAACAAGTATGAATAGTTACAGATTTCTGTAGTTGTATATATAAGTTTGGATGTAGCTGTATTGCGTTGATGTACTGGTGGATATTGTGTGGTATGACTCCTGTAGTTGATAGTATAACCGGTACAATGTCAACTTTATCCTGATGCCACATGTCCTTGACTTCCTCAGCCAGTTGGATGTATTTTTCAATTTTTTCTCCTGTTTTCTTCTGTATATTTGTTGTATTGGGTATGGATATTTCGATTAGTTGTGTTAATTACTTCTTTTTATTGGTGAATATGATGTCAGGTTTGTTATGTGGTGTTGTTTTATCTGTTATAATGGTTCTGTTCCAGTATAATTTGTATTCATCATTCTCCAGTACATTTTGTGGTGCATACTTGTATGTGGGAACGTGTTGTTTTATTAGTTTATGTTGTATGGCAAGTTGTTGATGTATTATATTTGCTACATTGTCATGTCTTCTGGGGTATTCTGTATTTGCTAGTATTGTACATCCGCTTGTGATGTGATCTACTGTTTCATATTGTAGAACAAAAGCAAACTGGTGAATTTTCTTAAATTGTCTGCCTGTCCATAATGTAGGTTTTTTATGTCGATAAATCCCCTTCCTCCTTCCTTTCTGCTTAATGTGAATCTTTCTGTTGTTGAATGTATGTGATGTATTCTATATTTGTGGCATTGTCATTGTGTAAGTGTATTGAGTGCTTCTAGGTCTGTGATACTCCGTTTCACTACTCTAAATGAGTAGGTCAATATTGATATAGCATAAGTATTTATAGCTTTTGTCTTGTTTCTTGCTGTCAATTCTGTTTTCAGTATTTTTGTTAGTCTTTGTCTATATTGTTATTTTAGTTCTTCTTTAATATTTGTATTGTCTATTCCCATTTTTTGTGTGTATCCTAGATATTTATAAGCATCTGTTTTTTCCATTGCTTCTATGCAGTCGCTGTGGTTATCCAATATGTAATTATCTTGTTTAGTGTGTTTTCCCTTGACTAAGGTATTTTTCTTACATTTGTCTGTTCCAAAAGCCATATTTATATCATTGCTGAATACTTCTGTTATCTTTAGTAATTGGTTGAGTTGTTGATTTGTTGCTGCCAGTAGTTTTAGATCATCCATGTATAGCAAATGTGAGATTTTGTGTTGGTATGTTCCAGTAATATTATATCCATAATTTGTATTATTTAGCATGTTGAATAGTGGATTCAGAGCAGGGCAGAACCAGAAAGGACTTAATGAGTCTCCTTGGTATATTCCATGCTTAATCTGTATTGGCTGTGATGTGATAGTATTTGAATTTGTTTAGATATTAAGTGTGGTTTTCCAATTTTTCATGACTAGGTTTAGGAACTGTATCAATTTAGAATCTACTTTGTATATTTCCAATATTTGTAGTAACCATGAGTGGGGTACACTATCAAAAGATTTTTGGTAATCAATGTATGCGTAGTGTAGTGACCTTTGTTTAGTTTTAGTTTGATATGTCACCTCTGAATCTATTATCAGTTGCTCTTTACATCTTCGTGCTCCTTAGCAACAGCCTTTTTGTTCTTGATTTATAATTTTGTTCTGTGTTGTATGTGTCATTAATTTCTGTGTAATGACTGAAGTTAATATTTTGTATACTGTTGGTAGGCATATTATGGGGCGATATTTAGCTAGGTTTGCTGTGTCTGCTTGATCGTTAGGTTTCAGATAAGTTATTCCATGTGTAAGTGTATCAGGGAATGTGTATGGGTCTGCAATGTAACTGTTAAATAATTTAGTTAGATGTGAATGTGTTGAGGTGAACTTCTTTAGGCAGAAATTTGCTATTTTATCTTTTCCAGAGGCTTTCCAATTGTGAGTAGAATTAATTGCTTGGGTGACTTCATGTTGCAAAATTATCACTTCAGGCATCGGCGGCATCATCTTGTATGAGTCTGTTTCTGCTTGTATCCACCGTGCATGCCTATTATGCTGTACCGGTTTGACCATATGCTGCTCCAAAAGTATTCCATGTCTGTTATGTTTGGTGGATTGTCTATTTTAATGTGTGTGTTATCTATTGTCTGGTAAAATTTCTTTTGGTTTGTGTTGAATGTTTGGTTTTGTTTCCTTCTATTTTCACTTTTTTTGTATCTTCTAAGTCGTTTGGCCAATGCCTTTAATTTCTGCTTCTTTTCATCTAATTGCTCTATCGCTTCTTGTTGTGAGATTTTACCTAACCTTTTTCGTTTTTCGTCTGATATTTCATTTCTTATAAATTGTGTTAGCTGTCCGATGTCTTTTCTCAGTTTTTCTATTCTGATCTGTAGCCTGTGTTGCCATGCTGGTTTTGTGGGTTTCTTCTGTGTGTTGGTTGCTTTTGATCTCTGCCTAGTGTGTATATTTAGTAGTGTAGTGAGTGCTCCTATATAAATCAGTAGCTGTAACTCTTCCTTAGTTGTATTTTCATTTATTTTGTTGTGTATGATTGTGTTGATAGTTGTTATTGTTGTTTCGACTTGTGGGTTATTTGGTGGTCTATGGATGAATGGTCTAATGTCTGTATTTGTGTCTTTGTATTCTATATATGTCAGCTGAAATTTTTCTTCTATATCTAACACGTGTGTCACTTCGTGTTTTATTTGTGCTTGTTCTGGTGGCTGTCTTAAGATTTCGTTTTCCTCTGATTGTTTAATTGATGCGTGTTGTCCTTTGTTTGTTTGCTCTGGGATGTTTGAGTCCATTACTGTATTTTCTTCTTCTTCTGATTGCACATTATTTTGTTCCAGTATTTGTTGTACTTGTTGTTTGATATTTTCTAATGTTGACTGGGTTATCCTGTTATTTTTGATTATTACACGGATCTGATCAGCTAGTCGTCGTTCTGTTAAAAATGTTAATTCTGGGTATCTGGTAATAAATGTTGTGTATATTTGTGATCTGTATCCAGTTGTGTTGGTTCCGAGGTTTGTTGCTCGGTAATAACAGAACATGAGGTGTCGATTAACTTCATCTGACCATCTCATCCTCTGTCTTTGTTTTCCTTCTAGGGTGGTTGCAGGAAGCATATCCTGCAAAACACCTCTATTTGGATTTAAATCATTTTCCAGTTGGCTAGCAGTGTCGTTACCATTGTGGGCGGGCATAGGGTTCAAGCGTCGTCCCCGACCATGACGGCGCTTGTCCGAGGCTTCTTTAGTTCTGTCCTGAACCAAGTAATCACACTAAAAGGGGGTTAGCCCTTCTAGTGGTTTGTTCTTTTCGTCGCCTTTTACGACTGGCAGAACATACCGGAGGCCTATTCTTTTCCCGGGCCTCCACGGGTATTATTATTATTATTATTATCAAGAATATTATTATGTTTGTGCGTGTGAACTTTCACTGAATATATTAACCAGTTAGAACTCAAAACTTTTATTTATAGTCATAGTTCCTGATCCCACAGAGTAAACAGCAAGTAGGAACATTTTCTTTCAGTGAGCACAATAAGAATGTGAACTTACAGATTGGGAATTATGGTCAGTACGCTGTCCATCGCTTTCTAGCTGACCGCAAAAGTAGTTTTCAGGCTCTTGTAAAAACGGGGACTATAAAATGCACCCACCGTCCCACAAACTTGTAACTGGATGAAATGTGTGGCTCTTCCGTTCGCTGCTGCGTATATTGTCGGCGCAACACGACAGTGCACCAGCCGCCAGGTAAGACGCCTAACAATAATGAAAAATTGAAAACTATGGCTGATTCGGTAGTGCAGGCTACAGCAGAGAGCACTAGTGCGAAAGATACTGCGCCGTTGTGTTGTCGCGGTCTGCTTGGGAATGCAGGCGAAAAAACGTCCACTCTGCAGGCCGGACAGCCCTTGTGCGTTGTCCTGCGCTAGGCCGATCACCGCCTCGAGGAGGTGTTTTGAAATTAATGATGGCAAAGCTAGCACGTTCCACTTCTGCCACCTCTCCATTTGTTTTATTTCCACCGACAGCTTTTGTCATTACTTTAGCACTCAGCCGTCCAGACGAAAACACACAACACACGCGCGGGTGGTGGTGCTGTGTCGTACCTTCAAAAAAATATTTCCGCGAACAAAGATCCGCTCAACAAGGCTTTTCATTTCAAACCGATCCCGTGCCAGTGATGGCGGCGGTGGGAAAAAAAATATGAAAGTCCAAACGCGAAAATCTCATATTTTGCATTTTTGCGGTTCTCCGAATACGGGAGAGGGGAGGTGTGAGGGGGAGGGGGGGGGGGGGGTTACTGGACAGGCGGCAGGCGCGCGGAGCAATTGCAAATTATTAATAAAACCTTTACCTCTCAATAGTATCGCCGGCTGACAGCTTTATTCAGACCGCAACTGCGGCTTCCGCGGATTTTTTATTTAGAAAAAAGGAAGGACAAAATAGAGAGAAAAATGAGTTGGAAGCACAGGGGCGATGAAGCTAAAAAAAATTTAAAAAAGTTTAGCGCACGCTACGAGATTTATCACGCGTGCGCTTCAGTGCAATGTGTTTTTATTCCCGTGGTCAGCCCTGGCGGAATTTATGTGTCCTATACAAATTGATTTTACAGCGGCAAGCTGTCGAGAGGACCGCGCGATGAAAAATATTTGTCCCCGTCCGGCGCCCTCCGCAGATGTCCGACGACACCGGACGCTAGTCTACAAATCTAGGCTCCGGCCGCTCCTTTCCACCCCCTCCCCTTCGGACCGCCCCTCCAAATCTCGCCCCCCACCCCTCCACCCAACACACACGCTGGGGACAAGCTGGCGCCTATTTCCACTGTGACTACGAGGTGCTTCCGCCCCACCACTACCTCTATCTCACACACACCTCGGACACGCTCACTACTGCAGACAACCCCCCGTTCCCTCTCTGTCGATCGTTACCTCCCCTTCTTCCCCCCCCCCCCACCCCCTCGCCCTCGTTCCAACACCGCTCGGCGATCACCGGACCGCTCCTCTTTCCCGCCAACTATACATTTCGCGAGCGTCAGAAAACCTGCGCACGCATGCATATCTGGAGAATAGAATGTTCGTCATTTAAATATATTTGAATAATCGTATTTGTCAGCGAACGGGCGGCGTGTCGCTGACAGCCCCTTGACCGTTGCGCGGCCACATCTGTTATGCGCGCCGCGGACTGCGGTCAGCTCGACGATTTTCGTTCCTCGCTAGCTCTCCCGAGCTGGCAGCTCCTTCACCCGAAACGTCGTTGACACGCGGGGTAATCCGAGATCATAACGTATCACCCTAGAAGGAAGGCACATCTGCAGCCGACCCTCAACAAATGTCGCTCATCAATCTGCATCTGCACAAGTTTTCTCGACTCGAGGAGATACCGCAAAAAAACTACAGGATGCGTCAAAATGACTTTAGAACTTTGGAATGATACAGAAATTTATTGAGGTAACTTACAGACTCGGTATTTGTGTAATTTTGTGGCAGAAAGCCTGAAGTCTGATCCACGTAGTGCATCAGAAGCGCTTTCCATCATGAGGAGCGCCAGCGTAGTGGACATTTATACCCGGGCCGCTGAAACATGTCACTTCAAGGTCACTCCCCAAGCGCCGTAGAGTTGGTAGTATAACTAACAAACAAGTGAGGAACGTGAGGCGCCGTACATAACCAATAACAGCACCGAACAGAAGTCGGTTCCGGCGTCGACGCTACCACGTTGCCGGTTTCCGTGTAAACATTGTATGTTGGTGCGCGAACGCCTGCTGTTGTGTTGTGTCACCGCCTCGACTACAGTTTTGTTTGTTAAACAATGTCTCCAAAACGATGTCGTTCACCGAGCGACAATCCGTTGCGCCGTGGAGTGCCATTAAATAGTCAGGCTTTGGAATTACTACGGAGGACGCGTGAGTTTTACTAGCAAGAAAAAGAATTTGTTTCGGTTCGTGGGCATGCGTCGATTCCTGCCGATAAAGTTTTAGAGCGTACCTCGAAAATTCTAGGATCCAGTGAAAGAACAGTTATAAGGAAAGGGGTGCTACTTCAAGACTTACAAAACAGTGAAATAAACAGTGTGGAAGAAAGCCCCTGTGGAAGAAACAGTGTGTTTTTAAGTACTCCCGGCAAGATAAAGATGCAGCCTCGTCCTATTACAGACATTGATTCTTTCCAATCCGATGCAGTTCAAATGGCTCTGAGCACTATGGGACTCAACATCTTAGGTCATAAGTCCCCTAGAACTTAGAACTACTTAAACCTAACTAACCTAAGGACATCACACACACCCATGCCCGAGGCAGGATTCGAACCTGCGACCGTAGCAGTCCCGCGGTTCCGGACTGCAGCGCCAGAACCGCTAGACCACCGCGGCCGGCCGATGCAATTCGTCGGCACATATGCGGATCTATAAAAGGAAAGAATACCCCACAATAGCGAAGTTGCTAATTTCTTTAAAAGAAAGTGAACTTTTCTCAGGGGGGAAAACGTCACTTAAGATGATACTTTTTAATAAGTATGAGCTTCCGTTTTAAAAAGTTGGATGCACGAAAACTGTTACTAGAAAAAGCTCATGTCGTTGCAGCTCGTACCATTTTCTTACACAACACTGTCATCTTCAAACGGCTTTGTGCCTGAAGGACTTCTAGTTTTCCGATCGAAAAAAACCTGTGAGTATCATGAGGATATGGACCACCCACGGTTTCTACAGTGGTTTAAAAATTTGTTGCTCCAGTTTAGTGTTCCTACAATTTTGTGATGGACAATGCACCGTACCATTCCGTGATTTTAGATAAAGCTCCCACCACTAGTGAGCGTAAAGAAACTTTGGTGCAGTGCAGACTTGGCCACTGTTTGTATGTATCGATACCTGGAACTTTTTCTGTGTTTCGGAACGGCTATGGTTCACTGTTTCGAAACAGTGGTGTTTCATTCCGCCCCTGTCTCGGATCTCGAGCCAGACACAGAAACTGTATCGTTGTTTCAAAATAAGACTGTTTCAGTCCACCTGCGCCTGGAACGGAGTAATTGTATCGAAACAGTGATGTTTCATTCCGCTCTGGGTCGGACGAGATTCGGGCTCGGCACAGGTACTGAAACACAACATACCACTTCATGAAACACTTTCAAGAGTGTCGAAATCTTTAGACAAGCAATAGCATGAAGCTTAAGATATCCGAAAATAAAGCTTCGTTTCTAGCTGACTGTCCTATTCCGAAATGGCGTTACATCTGCTTTATAAACACTAACCAAACAATAAAACAACGCATACTATTCACATTCAAAATAATAAATATGTGAAAATCATTCAGTTAAATTACACTTTTTTTTATAACATACGCTTCTCTGTTCATGTACAGTAATCATATTAAAAAACGCAAGTAAGACTACAACATTTTAAATAAAAAAAGGCGTAGAGTGACAGTTATTAGACATGTACATAAATTTGATGTAGCTATAATTGCAAGCAATCTGTTTGACATATCACTGATAGTGTAATGGTAAACGGGAAGCATCGTAAATTTATAGTAACGGTTCGAAACTCCTTGAAACACAAAAAATTTTTTCTGTTATATTTTGTTATTTATTCAAATTATTTGGCGTTATTTGTGAGTTTATAGTCACTGTGTGTATTATCCACAATGATTCCCTTTGTGTGCATGGAAATTAGCAGGATAGGTATATTAGCCGTACTAATGAAGAACCTCCAGTTCCGTTCGTGGTGGTTCTTCTGTCTTCAGCGAAGGCTTTCCTCAGCAAATTGAAAAGTATGAAAGTCACATGAAACAAAAGCAGCGCATTTGCTGCAGGAAATACGAAACTGCCAAGACGCCTAAGTGATAGTTTCATACTTTCTGCGATATGATTAGCGCTCTCGCACCTCATTTGTGTTTATATGGACATACTTATACAGTAGACATTTAAGATGATAAAATGTGTAGGTTTATTAGATTACAAAACACAAACTGTTTCATTGTTTCGAAACACAGTATCGAAACATTATATTGTACTGTTTCATTTGTTTCGAAACACTTTACGTGTTTCAGTTTGCCCATCTCTAGTGCAGTGGTTGCAGGCGAGAGACATTGCTGCGGACATGAGCATGACAAAACTGCTGTTCTACTCGATCGTGAAACAAAATAAGCCTGTGTCGCCTTAATACGTTGTAGATGAAAGTGCCAGCGAGCAGGGTCACTTGGTAATTAGGCTACCGCCTTATCACTCTCATTTTAATCCAATTGAATTGGTTTGGAGTGAAGTCAAGGCGTACATTAGAAGTATCAACAAGACTTTTACTATCACAGAAGTGGAAAGACTGCTACGTGAAGGTCTTGTTCCGGTAGACGCTACCTCATGGAGGAAAAAAGTCGACCATGTTGGTAAAGCTCAGACTATAGATGACATTATAAATGAAAACGATCAGTTAATGATTTCTCTTAATGATGATGATGATGATGACGAAGACAACGGTTTTGGCGCCGATTCCGATGACAGTGAAGGAGAACTGGATGGAAATTCGCCATTGACAGCGTAAATTGGTGAGTGTAAATGTATACAGAATTAATTCTTTTTCTCTCTGCAATCGGTTAGGCTATGCATGTTTTGCTTTATTTCTTTCTATGAATGTGGATAACGTGTTATTTGGTATGCTTAGATTTGCATTATTATACGACGTTTTACATGCAGCTATTATTGTAACAATTTGGACGACTTTTCATAGATATTGTCATTAACTTCAGGTATTGTTATTTCCCGGTTTGATATACTGTCAAACACTTACTCTCCGTCGTCGTTCTCTCCATTGTTAGAGAAACGTACTTTGTTGCACTTACGTATAAAAGTTGATTGTAGCTTACATTTACAAAACGTACTTCGGAGTTGGCGTGTGCGGTGGCAGCTTCGACCGTAAATATAATAGACTGGCCCTGACGTCATTTTCGTGGCTCCAACATCTCTGGGCTAAAGTCACGTGAATGTTGGCAAAACATGGTTGTTTCGTGTTGCGCTTATGGCTATACTCAGCGTTTTGTCGGGGAAATGGCTTTACATTTCACGTGTAAGTGTTTCTATCATAGTGCAGATGCGTTTATTGAAATCTGCTGAAGTGACTTTTATATGTTTTTTACGCTTGAAATAGAGTATCACGTAAATTAAAGTGTTGAAATCGATGCCTGTAAAGTCAGACTCATTTTACATTTTGGAAAGTATCTGTGATAATTCGGTTACAGAAGTAAGTATAATCGTTTCTCGTTCCTAGTCATAGGTCCCGTGACGATGAAAACCGAAGGCAGCTTTGGATACAGGCCCTGAAACGGAAAAACTTTAAGCCGTTTGCTCGAAGCACTTCGCGGAGAAGTTTTTTGATAGGTTAGTTATTATGTACAATGTATATCTATAATTTGTATTTACAGTGTCTGTCATTTTTAAACGTAGGCTGCAAAATTATTTTCTGAAACTGCAAAGTCTCATCTTTCATCTAAAATATCATTTTTTTAAAACTGATAGTTTAAACTTTTGTAAAAATAGTGGGAACTGAACCTTTGAAATGCACCTAAAATTGATACTCTAAAATGGACCTGCTCCTAAAGTAAACAATTTTGACACCTATAGTTGACATAATTCCCATAGCCAATTTCTTTCATAAGTGACTAGAGCTCGAAACTTTGCGAATACAATGTTTAAAGTTTTGACACGAGCCCACTCTTACTGTTTAAAAGAATTTTAACGACGTTTATAGTAATTTCGTCCCGCTGCCCACCAGAGTGACGTTCGATGTATTTGTTAGATTTTATAAATGGTACTTTGAACAAATCCAGGTCAAATGTAGTTCTGGCATAATTTTTCACAAATAAAAAAGTAGTTTTTTTTGGAAGCGTTTGGCAGTCAATTGAGAAATGTGGGGAAAATCCGATACAAACGTAGGATCGCAGACCGCTGATTTGAAATCCCGCCACGTTTTGCCAACAGTCACGTGATTTATGTTGGAGCCACACCAGCCCCATAGCTTCTGCACAGCAAGGCCAGTCTACTAGTATCTATGGTCGAAGGGTGGCAGTTGTTGCAATCTCGCAATCTCAGTGTAGCCAAACACACGCGAGCTGTCAAGTGACATGTTTCACTGGCCCGGGTATAAAGCGGCTACTTTCACTGGTGCGACGCGTGCTCGCTGTGTGTTTGGATTTCGTGAAACGAACTCTGCAACAACAATTCGGCGTAAATTTCGCTCCGATTAAAAGCACCTCCAAGCAGGCCTACAATTTACTCTCAGCACAAGTACTGAAGGTACCCTCCGCCACACACCGTCAGGTGGCTTGCGGAGTATGGATGTAGATGTAGAAGAACTTTATTGAGACGTGTTGTTCACTGCGACATGATAAATCCCGTGCTCATAATGTCGAACAGGTTAGGGAGAGCTTTGCCCGCATTCCACAAAAATCAACATGATGTGCGTCTCACGAGAGTGAGTACTGCCTGGACGTGTACACTTGATACCATACAGATTCACAGTGGCACGGCACATTGGCGATGCAGATAAGGTTGCTCGCGGGAAATTCTGTGCATAAATGTTGCATCGAATAGGGGACGACGAGACATTCCTGATCACAATAATCTTCAGTGATGAGTCAACATGTCAATTCAGTGGCGTGGTGAACACCCACAACTGCACAATATCGGGCAGCGAACATCCACATGCAACCCTGGAACACTGTCTAGGAAACCCTAAAGTTAATGTGTTTTGTATCCGTAGCAAATTGAAAGTGTACGTCCCTTTCTTCTTCATGGCAAAAACAGTCACTGATATTGTGTATCTGAATATGCTTGAAACCTTTTTAACTCCACGGATCGATGAAGATCGAGATGGGATGGTTTACTACCAGGAAGACGGCGCGCAATCTCATTTCCTCACGAAATTCTAGGTATCCTCGGTGATCGCTTCCCATTTCGGTGCGTTGGCCTTGAAAGGCCACTGTATTTCTTTGTCTGCAGTTTCATTAAAGACCGTATGTATGTGCCTTCCCTACGAAACAATTTAGTCAACTGAACCGTGAATTTACTTTCAAAACCCTTTCTTAGGAATTTACTTTATTTACTAACGATTCATCGAGAACATTAAGACATTTAATCGCACTATGTGAGCGAGGAAGTAGTTGCCAGTGGGTAACTGATGAAAACAAATTAAATTTCAACAAATTGAAATATTATCCCTAAAAACTTTCTTTAAAAAAATACATTTAAAAATTGTAATCAGAATATACCCTCTAAATATTAAGTTACAATTTATTCAGAGGCAGAAATAACTTTTTTTTGACATTATGAGCTTTCGGGCTGAGAACCTTGCCGCTCCCTTTTGACACGGCCGTAGTCACGACCGCTCACAACAACCTCTAAAAGAGTACACTTGTGCAAATCTGCAGCACACCAGATTACTTTAAACTAAAAATTTTAACCACTCGCACAAACACATAAACTATGCACCCGGTAGGAGGGATGAAAATGGAACAAAACACATTAAAGAAATTACTTGCCACCGAAAGTGCAACTTGTTTTTAAAAGAAAACTCTTACGGTGGAAGGGTGGCAACTTTATATACTAAAATTACCATTTAAATAAAAACCCATGAAATGCAGTCTTACATAAAATGTACAAACATGCTCTACATTACACATATACCGCCTCTCAAGATGATAGCAAGATAAAAAGATATTTCAGAAATTCGGCCTTGACACCTTAAGCAATAAATTCGCTAACACCGAATCCGACAAACATGACAGAGGCAGCTATTAACGTACGGCAGACCGACAGACAGACACTAGCTGCCTAACAAATGCGGACGGGAGACACACGAGCAAGCTGGGGACGAGAAAGTGACCAAGAAAACAAGTAGAATTTAACAAGTAAATGAAACAACATATCACGAATCACTTAACTTCTAAAAAAAAAAAACTGCGATGTCTGGCGAAGACCTGGCGCAGCACCCCCAAAACGCTCTCCCGAACCGTCCGCTGCCAGCCCCTTCAACGGACGCAGGAAGGCGCACTGATCTCCCGTTTCACGGCGTCGCAGCTCGGATCGGCCAGACCGATGTCGTGGGTGACTCCTGTTGCTCTCGTGTCGGCCACGAAGCCACTACCCCTCTCTATACGGCGCGGCCCACTGGACTGACGTGGCGGCCTCACATGCGCCGACGCTCAAGACGGACAAGTCATCTCGTGTGCCAGTGCGAGACCGACCAACCGATCGATCCAACCGCCAATGACCATTGAACAAGCTACCTTTCCCCTTTGTCACCAGAGGGAGACACCAAAGCTGCGATTGCCACAGCGGTGCCACCGCCAGAAACGGAGGGCGACTGCTTCACACTACGCGCTGCGGCGCGCTCTTCAAAACAGCAACTTTTACCACTGCTCACCGACCTTAAGAATCGAATATACGCTGCCGTTAACGAGTGCGCCCGATTTGCTGCAACGAGTGTGGGAAGAAATAGATTATCGGTGGGTTGGTTGCCGCATCGCAAATGGTAGTCGCATCGAACCAAAATGGCACTTGACGCTTCTACGTGAAACTTGAGCTTATTTGCTACAGAATGACAGCTGCCGATTCTGTAAGTTGTCTCAATAAATTTCTACATTATTCCGAAGTTGTTAAGTCCTTTTTGACTCACCCTCTATAAAAACTGAAAAAAAAAGAAGTTGACACAGGACCCATGCCATCCGTAACCAGGTAGGCTTAGCAGGTAGCAGAATCCACGCCTGCCGAACAAATCTAATTGCCAGCTGGCAGCCGCCCAGAACACCCCCCACCATCCTCAGAATTGTAGCTTGTGTCTCATGTTTTGGTCAATACCAGATCACTTCACAGTGATCATGTCCTTCAATGCGATTGCAGTTACAGTGAGTAGAATTGGAATGAAAATGGTACTCTAAAAATGTTACGCTTTCGGATTCCAAAAACTGCTAATGGTGGTGAAGCGCGACGGACGTACAAGATTAGAATTGCAGAGGTTTTATTAAAACGGTCTTGTTCAAGAGACAGATGCGCGCCAGAGTCAAAACGATCACTACCACGAAGAAATAGCTGGTGACAAAATTCAGAGGCAGAAAATAGTTTGTGAAGTGAAGAGAAAAGCTACAGAAGATATATACGAGGGACAATCAAAACATACATAATCAACAGATAAGAGAACACACGGAAAAAAAAAAAATACCCATCAGAGATGTCGACAGTTTATACCGGTAACTTTCGGACTGAGAGGAAGAATTATGTGGGCAAATGAACAAATATTGTTAATTACTGTGATTCTGCCGGCCAGGGTGACCGAGCGGTTCTAGGCGCTACAATCTGGAACCGCGCGACCGCTACGGTCGCAGGTTCGAATCCTGCCTCGGGCATGGACATGTGTGATGTCCATAGGTTAGTTAGGTTTAAGTAGTTCTAAGTTCTAGGGGACTCATGACCTCAAAGTTCCATAGTGCTCAGAGTAATTTTTGAACTGTGATTCTGAGATTGAAACACGTAGAATCATTGTCCTCTCTGGGAATAACAGGTTCGCAATTTCTAATTCGCGACCCCGTGAATAATAATTATTACAGGCACGTCAATTTCATCGCACTGAGACATTAGAATTCTTAGAAAACTGATAAGTACAGGCTCTCAAAAAGTTTGCTAGCGTTAGTAGCGATCTGCATGAGATTTAAAAAATCGTTGCTAATTGTTCTTCGGCAAGATGTTATTTTGGAAAGAGTTACAAGTACTTACAAAAACTCGACACCTAGTTCGTCGGCTGTGAAAATGGTGATTATTATTCTTTGAAATAAACACACTTACGCAGTTTCGTCTTAACACACTTACTATTAACGAAAATTACAAATGCTTACATAGGCAGTGGCCAATGCAGGAGAGAGAGATGTCTGACTCTAAAGAACAGGTGAGAGCATATATCTAAAAAAGAAGTGATGAATAACTTACAAAAATACGGAGATAGCATTTTGTTCGTTTTCATCGCAGTCACTGATAAGCACTAAGTCTGTCTTCTCTGGCCATGAAAAGTAATTGGATTACATATTTTAAATAGCTTCTATAATACAAAATACAAATCATTGGATTCACGTAAATACGTTTACAATGCTGGGCGGAAAATTCTGCTGCATTTACTGGTATTTAGGACGTTCATGTTATTCTGAACACATTACGCGTGAAAACTACTGATGGGGTAGATTAGTTGTTACACAATGGTGCTGACAACGTAATATTCAGCGAAGCCGAAAACCCCAAGATACTTAATATGACAAAATATATGTTGATGAAACTTTCAAGAATTGCACAAAACTTTTTGTCGGCTATTTAGTATCCATGAGCTTGTTAATGGACACTGTATTCCAATGGTTATTTTCTTTGTTGAACCATAAGAAAACATCTCATCAGCATGTTTTTTCGACAGTTGTTGATAAATCTGATAATCTAGGTCCGATATTGTCTTCCACAACAATGTTTCCAGACTCAAGAAATCTTTATGAAAGCTGGAAGTGGAGTGTGGTCTGATGCAAAAATCTAAGGATACAAATTTAATCTAGCACAGAGATGGTGGTGAAAAAAAAAACATTGAGACATGAACATGATTATTATTCCAGAAACGAAATTGGGAAGTTTCTGACATATTATTGGTTTGTCAGTGCTGGATGCCGATAAGGCTGGTGACTGTTTTGTTGAGGAGCTAGTGTCAAAGAGCCCTGTGTCTGAAAAAAACCACAATCGTTCCGAGACTGTTAGTGGATACTTATGTAGACGAAAACGCATAAACGCATTCTTTCCTCCACCCATGTGGGCAAGACTTAATTGTAATAGAGAACAATGAACGCTAGCTAAAGATTTCTTGAATTACTGGACCAATTTCAACTCGGAACCAAAATTTGAATCAATTCCTCGAAAAATAAGAAAAAGGAGAAGTCCTGTCTGGCTCTAAAATTCATAATGCAGCAAGTGACGAAGATGAAAACCGTAAAAATTACAATAACTCAATATATGTAATTATAGCAGTTTCCTGTGACACAAAAGATGGAACTACAAACTACAATGAAAAATATTTCCAATTTTAAATATGGGCATACGCTGCAGGCTAGTATGACAAGTGAATTTGTTAATATGTTAAAAAAAAAACAGAAAAAATTTAAACTTGTATATACTTTCTGGTGTGAGATAGTTCATCTCCTCGTGGCGTACTCTGGGTAACGTTAAACGAAGTGGTACAAAAACCACTATTTCACAGTTAAGCATTAGAGGCTCATTTTCTTCTGATCTCGACATGGAGGATAATAAAATTCAAATGGTTCAAATGGCTCTAAGCACTATGGGACTTAACTTCTGAGGCCATCAGTCCCCTAGAACTTAGAACTACTTAAACCTAACTAACCTAAGGACATCACACACATCCATGCCCGAAGCAGGATTCGAACATGCGACCGTAGCGGTGGCGCGGTTCCAGACTGTAGTGCCTAGAACCGCTCAGCCACCCCGGCCGGCGGATAATAAGAATTACTTTTTCTTGTTACTTACGACAGCCACCAAAAATGTTTTAGAGTTTCGACTGGAAATATGTGCGTAGCTACTGCTGTGAACGGGTGGCTAGTTCCCATTTCTGGCCACAGGAGGCGTGGATCCTGCGCTCAAAAAAGTTACGTGCCGAATGTGATTAAACTTAGTCACAGTGTACTCACTCGTTACACTTCGTGTAATGATTGGCAGCTCTCGTAAGTGCGTGTAAATGCAAGATGACAACAAAGTAAAATAACCCGACAGTAAAGTGGGGCTAGAAAGCACCCTTTAGTTAAATTGGCGATATAGTATTGTATAATTAATGTATTACAGTAATATTTGAAATAGCATTTGGTCTCACTTTTGGCACTTACACAACAGAGTCCGAAAGGGATATGTCAAATTTTAACAGCAATGTGCACTTACTAAATACATTCTAAGACAAAAAAATGACGCATCATGAAGGAATTACACGAATGAGACGGACATCGGTAGATCTAACGTACATGTACAGGCGAACAGTTTCAGAAGAACTGGATCATTTATTCAAGAGAACGAGCTTCACAAACTGAGTAAGTCAATAACGCGTTGGTACACCTCTGGCACTTGTGTAAGCAATTATTCAGTTTGGCACTGACTGAAGATGGATGTCCTCCTGAAGGATAGTGGGCAGTTTAGCGAGTGACAGTCAGTTTGGTATCCAATCACTGTCTCCAGACACGTCTTCAGCCTGAAATCTCGCTAACTGGAGTAGAATTGTCTTCAGAGATGAGTGCCGCTTCGAACTGAGCCCCGATGGCCAGCAAAGACGTTTTTGAAGACGGCTACGGCAGCAGTGGAATACCAACTTATAACTGCCGTACGGCCTAACATCCAGGAGTGATTGTCTGGGGTTATGTTTTGTTATGTTAACCGGGGACCTAGAAACGACGGAGAGGCTCCGTCCCCGCCGCAGCCGCAGTGGTCCGCGACCCCACGACGACTACCGCAGTCCACTGCACCCCTCCGCCGCCCACACCGAACCCAGCGTTATTGTGCGGTTCGGCACCCGGTCTCACACCAGACGAATGTAACCCCTATGTTTGCGTGGTAGAGTAATGGTGGTATATGCGTACGTGGAGAACTTGTTTGCGCAGCAATCGCCGACATAGTGCAGCTGAGGCGGAATAAGGGGAACCAGCTCGCATTCGCCGAGGCAGATGGAAAACCGCCTAAAAACCATCCACAGACTGGCCGGCTGACCGGACCTCGACACAAATGCGCCGGGCGGATTCGTGCCGGGGACCGGCGCTCCTTCCCGCCCGGAAAGCCGCGCGTTACACCTCACGCCCACCGGGCGGGCGATTGTCTGGGGTACCATTTCATTTCATAGCGGGATTCCTTTTGTTATCATCCACGCACCCTCGCAGTACAGTGGTACGTCTACAATATTCTACGGCACGTTTTGCTCCCTTGCATGGCAAGCCATTCTGGGCTTACATTTCAGCAAGATAACGCCCGCCCACATACAGCTTGTCTTCGTGCTTGCCAGAGCCTACCTTGGCCAGAAAGGTCGGCGGATCTCCCCCCAGTTGAAGACGTTTGGAGCATTACTGGCAGGTCCCTCCAACCAGCTCGGGATTTTGACAATCTAACGCGCCAGTTGGACAGAATTTGGCATGCTATGCCTCAGGAGGACATCCATCAACACTATTAATTAGTGCCACGTCAAACAACTGCTTTCATAGGTGCCAGACGTGAGTCAACGGTTACTGGCTTGTTCATTACCGATTTCCGCCTCATTCGGGTAATTCCTTCTTGGTGCCTCGCTTTTTTTGTCTTACACTGTAAAATGATGAAAATGCTCTGTCCCACCCGACCGTGGAGTAAAAGAGCTTTATAGTTGGAGAGCCTGCCACAGCATAACAGCACAGTAATTCCGCCTAGTGTCCGACATGTACGAGACGGGTGAAATACTCTGACTGTCTAAGGACTGATGACCACAACGTAACACGTGAACACTAGTCACTCAAGGATTATACTTTAGGTCTGTTTCAAGAGTCCGACTACTCCCTACAAGGCAGAAAGAGGAGCGAAATACAACATAATAAAGTTTACACGGTGAGTCAGCAGGAAAGGTACATGCTTTGAGGGGTGATGGTTTTGACAATTCTGAACAAAAAACATCAAATGAACATATTTCCTTTTCTTAACCGTATCGGACTACAAATGTTTGAAAATCGTGGGGGCCAATCGCATATCCTTCACCAGCACTCACATGCAAATTGTAGTGCCCCCAGAATTTTACGAAAGTCTGGAGTCACTTGTGTTCCAGCCGCTTCGAACACACGTTATTTTGTAGTGGGTTGTAGCATAAACAGATACACACTGCCGCAGAACTTTATTTGTGCAGGCTAACCGAGAAAGAAGAGCAAAACCGGGCCAACAAGTGA
Organism: Schistocerca cancellata; assembly: GCF_023864275.1. Taxonomy (NCBI): domain Eukaryota; kingdom Metazoa; phylum Arthropoda; class Insecta; order Orthoptera; family Acrididae; genus Schistocerca; species Schistocerca cancellata. Next base: position 28,615,441 of record NC_064631.1, on the reverse strand, counting down.
CGCGCTCGGTTGCAGCAAAGAGAAAAGAAAAACTTCCGGCCCAGAATTCCGTGGACGAATTTCATGCACGAAAAACATTGGTGATTGTTGTGTGTTGTGGAGAGACAACGGAAGAAAAAAAATGATTATTATTAATAGTGACTTGGTCTCGAGCAGACGGACTTGTATATTAGTATTGTATCGTTGAGAAAAAAATGTTATTTAATTTGGTTGAATTCAGCCGTGTGAGAATGCCCCAAGAAAGTGTGGGCTTACTGTTTAATGTGGCAGTGAAATGGTGTATTGAATTTTGAATATACACTCCTGGAAATTGAAATAAGAACACCGTGAATTCATTGTCCCAGGAAGGGGAAACTTTATTGACACATTCCTGGGGTCAGATACATCACATGATCACACTGACAGAACCACAGGCACATAGACACAGGCTACAGAGCATGCACAATGTCGGCACTAGTACAGTGTATATCCACCTTTCGCAGCAATGCAGGCTGCTATTCTCCCATGGAGACGATCGTAGAGATGCTGGATGTAGTCCTGTGGAACGGCTTGCCATGCCATTTCCACCTGGCGCCTCAGTTGGACCAGCGTTCGTGCTGGACGTGCAGACCGCGTGAGACGACGCTTCATCCAGTCCCAAACATGCTCAATGGGGGACAGATCCGGAGATCTTGCTGGCCAGGGTAGTTGACTTACACCTTCTAGAGCACGTTGGGTGGCACGGGATACATGCAGACGTGCATTGTCCTGTTGGAACAGCAAGTTCCCTTGCCGGTCTAGGAATGGTAGAACGATGGGTTCGATGACGGTTTGGATGTACCGTGCACTATTCAGTGTCCCCTCGACGATCACCAGTGGTGTACGGCCAGTGTAGGAGATCGCTCCCCACACCATGATGCCGGGTGTTGGCCCTGTGTGCCTCGGTCGTATGCAGTCCTGATTGTGGCGCTCACCTGCACGGCGCCAAACACGCATACGACCATCATTGGCACCAAGGCAGAAGCGACTCTCATCGCTGAAGACGACACGTCTCCATTCGTCCCTCCATTCACGCCTGTCGCGACACCACTGGAGGCGGGCTGCACGATGTTGGGGCGTGAGCGGAAGACGGCCTAACGGTGTGCGGGACCGTAGCCCAGCTTCATGGAGACGGTTGCGAATGGGCCTCGCCGATACCCCAGGAGCAACAGTGTCCCTAATTTGCTGGGAAGTGGCGGTGCGGTCCCCTACGGCACTGCGTAGGATCCTACGGTCTTGGCGTGCATCCGTGCGTCGCTGCGGTCCGGTCCCAGGTCGACGGGCACGTGCACCTTCCGCCGACCACTGGCGACAACATCGATGTACTGTGGAGACCTCACGCCCCACGTGTTGAGCAATTCGGCGGTACGTCCACCCGGCCTCCCGCATGCCCACTATACGCCCTCGCTCAAAGTCCGTCAACTGCACATACGGTTCACGTCCACGCTGTCGCGGCATGCTACCAGTGTTAAAGACTGCGATGGAGCTCCGTATGCCACGGCAAACTGGCTGACACTGACGGCGGCGGTGCACAAATGCTGCGCAGCTAGCGCCATTTGACGGCCAACACCGCGGTTCCTGGTGTGTCCGCTGTGCCGTGCGTGTGATCATTGCTTGTACAGCCCTCTCGCAGTGTCCGGAGCAAGTATGGTGGGTCTGACACACCGGTGTCAATGTGTTCTTTTTTCCATTTCCAGGAGTGTAGAATATGTTAACAGCAACTGAATTTTGAGAGAGTCTTTATTTGGACTAGATAATAGGATTTTGGAATAGTAGCGAATTTTCACCTACTTCAAAATATAGAATCTACGGAGAAGAGTTTGATGCAAGTAGAAGACGCCGGAGCTGCGGGGAAGCTGAGCTTGTATCCGGCATTCAAGTTAAGTTCACACTGACAGTCCAAGGAGCGCGGCTCTAAGTTTTAGAGGAGATACAACGGGGCACCGCAAAATACAACCAAAGCGATATTAGGCTGCGTAGTGTTGTCCTTACTGACCATTTCAATTCTCCAGTGACACAATACGCCATAGAAACGTACCACGGGCACTGGATCGACACCGTGGAGTCACTTCTTGGCTACCGAGGCCAACCGACTACACTCCATTAAATTACTGTTTGTGCGGTTGACTTTAGAGCAGCGTCTACGAACACAGAGTGTGCACAAAGGAGAAACATCTCCGTCATATTTTACATGTGTGTGCTCAAGTAAAGGAGCGTACGAATGAGCTCGTATCACCACCACAGCAGCTGTCTACAAGAGCTGCAAAATATGCATTGCACTTTGCGGTGGACTTCCTCAACATCTTTTGTGTGGAAATGTACGTAATTAAACAAAACAGTAGATCACGATGTTTCATTTACTACCACCTGTATTTGTCCTGTTCCCCTTCGTTTTCATTAGTTTTCTCGAAGACAGTTAAAAACAAGCCGTATACAAAATTGTGAAGACTTCCGTGGCCATTTGTCGACAAACTGCCGGTGGGGCAATGGAGGGTGAAGCCTTGACAATGCCAGTCACTCGTGCTGGCGAAGCGTCAGTAAAATCATCAGACGAACGTCGGCCGAAGAAACCGTGACAGAAGCCAATAGGCAGTTTGTCAACAAGACTTATGTTCATATGACGTTTTCTGTTCAGAATAACTAATACTATCACCACACGAAGCTTGTACCTTTCCTCCTGACTTACTCTGTATACACTAGGGTCTTTCTACAAATACGGCGCCAAAATTTTTAAAGCCATTGATAAATATAGGAAAAAAAACGTTTTAGGTATTTCAAATTTGATGTTTGTCTGCACGTGTGACGAACTTTCAAATAAATGCGGCCGGTAGTAGAGCCATAGTGAACCAGCAAAATGGCATTCGTGGAAGACACTCATTACAAGCAAAGTGCTGTAACTAAATTCTTGGTGAAAAAAAAAAAGGAACCATGACGAACATTCGTGAACGTTTGTGAGCAGTGTGTGGTAATGACGCATTTGATAGGAGTGCTGTTGGGTGATGGATAAAGAGAGCTAAAGCGTCAGGGAATGCAGAAATTGGGTTGTGTGATCGGCCACGTTCGGGACGCCCTATCACAGACTATGTGGCGCCATTGGGTTTCTTTATTTGGTCCAGTTAAGGACTCCCTACGCGGGACACACTTTCAAGATGATAAGAGCATAATTCGTGCAGTGAAAACATGGCTACGAGCACAGGACAATAGTTTTTTATAAACATCAAATACACGCTCTTACACAACACTGGCATGAGGCCATAGAATATGATGAAGGCTACGTACGCAAATAGTACTCGTAAAAGAAATGCTGACTATTACCGTCACGAAGTCTTAACTCTTAATAACAAATATTACGTTCTGAGACAAAAAGTGTGAGCCATTATTTACTTAGTGGCTCTCGTAGTAAACAAAAGAAACCTGAAAGCAATAAGTAGCAAAAGAAATGAGACAAACTTAGCATCAAAAGTTGGGGACCCTATAGCAGACGAAGTGAAGGATTTCTGATACCTTGGAAACTAAATAACACATGATGGGCGAAGCGAGGTGTATGTGCAGAGCAGCTCGACCCAGTTAACGAGAGCATTCCTCGCCAGAATGAGCCTTCCTTATCAAGCACAGGCTTTAACTTGAGAAAGAAAGGAAATTTCTCGTTAAAAGAACTCAGCTAGAATCAAACATAGGGCCTTAATCTGGGAAATAAATTTTGAGAATGTAAGTCTGGAAGTATTTTCGTAAACCTGAGACTTTCCCGTGATTTATCACCCACCTCAGCGGCTATCGCCAAGTCGCCATAAAGAAAGAGAACTTAAGTATTCAATTAATAATATTTCTAGTCATGCGTTCATACAGGGAGCAAAATTACAAATCCATTGACCACAATCGTGGGATGAATATCTAACAATTCGAAAAACTTACTACGGAAATTTCTATTTAATATCTTAATTATACTCAGATTTATGAATCGGCCCTTGTGTTTCCTAGATACAGGACCAAGTTATTTCAATATCAGCGGAACATCTAGTTTAAGAACTGAACAAGAAGTTCGTAGTAATTGACGTAAAGTCATCAAGTAAAGTAGAAGTCATATTTGGAATTCCCGAAGGAACTGTTAAGGCGCTCTGCTGTTCTCAATCTACGTAAAGGATTTAGGAGACAATAAGAGCTGCCGTCTCAGATTGCTTGCAGATCCTGTCGATTACCATACAGTAACGTGATCAGAACATCAAAACCAATTGAAAGTTTATTTAGACGATTTATATGTATGGTGCGAAAAGTGGCAATTGACGCAAAATAATGAAAATTGCGGGGTGACCCACATGAGTACTAAGCAGCAGTTAGAAGATGCAACAGTTCTACTAAAGAGACTGCCTACACCACGCTTGTTCGTCCTCTGCTAGAGTATTGCTGTGCTGTGTGGGATCCTTACCGGATAGGATTAACGGAGGACATTAAAAAAGTTCGAAGAAGGGCAGCTCTGTTTGGATTATCAGTAGGGAGAGAGTGTCGCGGACATAATAAGTGAATTGGGATGGCAATGATTAAAAGAAAGGCGTTTTTCGCTGCGCGAGGTCTTTTCCCGAAATTTCAGTGACAAAATTTCTCCTCTGAATTTGACTGTCGCTAGCCGACGCAGGGAGAAATGACCATCATAATAAAAATAAGGGAAATCAGACCTCGTGTTCATTTTTTCACAGGATCTGTTAAGAGAGTCGATCGGTAGAGAAACAGTCGGAACATGGTTCGAGGAACCTTCTGCCAGGCAATTAAGTCTGAATTACGGTGTAGTCATGTAGATGTAGATGTATTAAGTACCGTTTTAATGCTCCTTATATCTGCATGTGCTCGTTTGTAAGTTTCGGTAATTCGTACAGTTCTCTAAGGATGGTGAAGTAAAATTCCATGCTTTTCTTTACTTCGTCGGTTTTATGTCCTCCTTGAGTTATTAGGTATGTTAGAAGATGTATCTACTTTTACTTAAGCTATTATAATTTGATAGGGGGTAGATAATATGGGAGCAGAATCCTTGTCTTTCCATATATTGACTGTAGTTATTAGCTTTTTTTAAATTCTTCATTCAGAAAACTACAATGTTACATGTTTAACCCACTACCTAACTACATTAGTGGGTCCTAAATTTACATTTGCATTAAGGGTATACGGAAAATTACTGCAGCTTAGCTTGCTATTTACTGCAGGTGTGTTAATACTTCTACTATTGTTCCACTATGGGCATTTCTGAGTTTTACTACTATTTTATGCTACATGTTTCTTTGATTACTAAGTTACCTGAGGTTAGTTTACTACAGCTATTTCTATTTGTATGCTACTTTATCTATACTTAAGCTAATCTACAACTGTCTTCTCCGAGAGCGAAAATATTTTGTTGACGCCAACCTACATCTTCAGAATTCGCAGAGAAAGATACAGCTGTTCGTTTTTTCTGTGCGCTGTTCAATATTGGAATAGCAGAGAATTATTGAGAAGATGGTTCGATGAACCCTCTGTCAGGCACGTAAGTGTGATTTGCACGGTATTCATATAGATGTAGATGTAGAAGCTTTTCCAAACCGTTCTCCCAGCAAGTATTCATTCCTCAATCTATGTAAGTAAAATTAACTACAGGTTAAAACATAGAAGAGAATTCTACCTCCAAGCCAGTTACGTAGATTCTAGTCTGCTAACTACCTGATAACATGAGATTCCGAGCGTGAAAGGAAAGACAAAGGAAAACCAAAAATATGCAATAAAAGCAACAGGCCTCCGATCGAGAGAATGTGTGGACAAACATAAAGCCCATATTACACGATGCAGCTAAACTGTAGATCTATGCACCAGGGCCCCAAGCGTGCATATCTGTAATTACAGGCTGGTACACTAGACCTATTGCACTACTCACGTGGGATGTTTCTGGCGCACATGCGCAGTAGACAGTGATAACGCGCGAAACGCAAACACAACTGTCTGATCTCTTGTAAAGTCGTTCTTCTACCGCAAGAAACACAAGGGGGACCGTGTGACATATTGGAACATCATCTGTTCGAATTATTTATGTGACTCAAGGTTCCTATTTCATAATAAAATGCTTATCATTATTTATTAAGTAACTGCTATTTTCTTATGTAGATTACTACTGTTCTGAATTACAGACTCAACAGTTAGTTTTATATTACGACACTTGCTTACACTGGTATATGTATTTATACAGCATTTTGCACATGGAGGATCCACTTGTTTTTGGAGCTATTTCCCCGGTAGTCACAGTAAATCTTCGGATTAGGGCAGAACGACGACGAAAACAAAAACAAAAAGCCAGACGTTGTCGAGTTCGATCCTGGCTTAAAAGAAAGGACAAAGGCGGAGGATTATATTCACTGCTTATGAAATAACTGAGGCTCGAAGATGGTGAAACCCTAGTTCAGTGGGAGACAGTGCCTTGAACTGGCTGGTAAAGTGGATGAGAATGGTTTCCTAAGTTGTTCACGAGCCCTGCCACTCCTGTTCACAACCACCGTTCGCCGCTCATAGTCATGCTGAGGAATAGTGACAGACCCAGTGTTTCCTGAAGAGGCGATAATATTCATAGGAGAGAATATTAGGGGAAAGCATTGTACCCAGAGGATAGTGGACCTAAGAGGAACATACTATGTGTTTGGTCGGTACTTCAGTCTAGCGACTGATTTTAGAGTCACACGAAGCAATGGGCACATGAGATCGCCATTTGCAGTTTTCGCAATTTTCTACAGTTTTCGTTGTTGTTAGACTGAGACGGAACTGTTGTTCCGCCCATTACGTTAGCGCAAGGTGTCCAAAATCCCTTTAATAGTAATGACAGATTTGTCTCTGTAATTGTTTTTTTTCTGATATCGAGAACTTCTGGTGAAGAGATGGACACAACTGTGTTCATTTGATTATGTATTAGTGCATATCCTGTTCCCATTCACGTTATGTTGATCTTAAATGTCAGAATGAATCTTTGTTTTTGGCTTGTTTCTGTGAGTAGGACAGCTGTAATGCAAAGATGCATGACTTGTTTTGTTTGGTGCCAACCTTACTCTCTTAGGTAGACTGGCAAAGATGCGTCAGTAGTGATAAAGTATAGTGACGTTGGTACAGTCCTTACTTCCCCTTTAGGGGTGAGCAGAGTGACCGTTAAGGGGCCTCCGCCATTCTTCGTCACACGGGTTTCGGATGGCTGCGACTATGGACGGCACCTATGGTGGTCTCCAGCAAGCAGTTTGCTAATTTAACAAAAGGATGAAATGTATCATGGATTATGTCACTGATCCTGTCTTTTCCAGCATTATCGCAGTTAGGATAAAGTTACGTCCACCTTCATTTATTGCTTTCCGAGTATATTCAACAACTAGAATTCACGATTCTAGCGTGAAGATGAAGAGATTTGTAATCCAGTTTTAAGCTATTAATCCTGTGGTGTCTTCACCATCCACAATAATTTTTCACCTGATTTCTTAGTTAGAGTGCGTTTAATTATTTCATTTTATTAAATTCCAAAATTTGTAAGATTTTTACTGGCAGCATTGGCTTCTCCCTTTGTGCAACCGTCAGCCATTTAGTCGTAACCATGTGACAGAGTAATCATTTCCTTATTGTACTTTCAGTTTAGGAATTGGGTTTGCGGATAGTGTGACATAATTAACGAACTTTTCCTGTGAAGTTAGTTGATTTATTTTTCCTTTGTTTATCTTTGCTCTACGCTGCTCCGTATGCAGCACCGTTTGGAGAAACGGCCACCAGCAACATAAGTTCGATTCATTTAGGTTATACGTGTGAAATTATAATATTAAATCCAAGAACGATCGCACATGGTGAGTAATTTGGAGCCGTTGATTTCCAAGATCATTCGCGGACTTGGCTGCACAATCGACGAGCTAACGGTCGTTCTTGTGGAAATACAGAGTGGGGATTGCACGTGTTTCGTGTGAAGGTTTGATATTGTCCAAGAAAGATCAAAGATGGTGAGTAAATTTATTTGCAATAACAAGATGTTAATGAAATGTTGCGGTTGGTTCGTCATTGCAAATGATCATTCTTGTAGAAATTCAGTGTAGGTTTTGCGAGTGTTCCTGTGTCGGATTTAACAGCATGTATTTTATTTTTGTCCATTAACTGTGCATAATTGTGTCTGTCTGCGCACTATCCGACCTCCCACTGTAAGATCGCGTCCTGGTCTACTACGCTGTTCCCGTTAAAATCAGAGCGGGGCCCCGAAATTCGTTTTAAATAGATTTTGTTAAAATAGTAGTTGTCACTCAGTCCATCTGTGGCATGAGTATGAGAATCTCGTATGAGAACGGTAATCCCAAGAGCAACGTAACAATCCACCCCATCCCGTGCATATCACTGAATTAAGAGACTATTTAGATTAGAGGGGGTATGCATCATGTCCTTGTAACTTAATGAATGTTAATTTGTGCAGAAATGAGACTATGGGTGTTTGACCCAATAAAAGCGATATTCAAGTGACAATTGTATGCGTGTTGTTGTTGTGGTCTTCAGTCCTGAGACTGGTTTGATGCAGCTCTCCATGCTACTCTATCGTCTGCAAGCTCCCAGTTCTTACTGCCACCTACATCCTTCTGAATATCCTTCGTGTATTCATCTCTTGGTCTCCCTCTGCGATTTTTACCCTCCACGCTACCCTCCAATGCTAAATTGGTGATCCCTTGATGCCTCAGAACATGTCCTACCAACCGATCCCTTCTTCTGGTCAAGTTGTGCCACAAACTTCTCTTCTCCCCAATCCTATTCAATACTTCCTCATTAGTTATGTGATCTACCCATCTAATCTCCAACATTAGTCTGTAGCACCACATTTCGAAAGCTTCTATTCTCTTCTTGTCTAAACTATTTATAGTTCATGTTTCACTTCCATACATGGCTACACTCCATACAAACGACTTCCTGACACTTAAATCTATACTCGATGTTAACAAATTTCTCTTCTTCAGAAACGTTTTCCTTGCCATTGCCAGTCTACATTTTATATCCTCCCTACTTCGACCATCATCAGTTATTTTGCTCCCCAAATAACAAAACTCCTTTACTACTTTAAGTGTCTCATTTCCTAATCTAATTCCCTCAGCATCACCTGACTTAATTCGACTACATTCCATTATCCTCGTTTTGCTTTTGTTGATGTTCATCTTATGTCCTCCTTTCAAGACACTGTCCATTCCGTTCAACTGCTCTTCCAAGTCCTTTGCTGACTCTGACAGAATTACAATGTCATCGGTGAACCTCAAAGTTTTTATTTCTTCTCCATGGATTTTAATACCTACTCTGAATTTTTCTTTTGTTTCTTTTACTGCTTCCTCAATATACAGATTGAATAACATCGGGGAGAGGCTACAACCCTGTCTCACTCCCTTCCCAACTACTGCTTCTCTTTCATGTCCCTCGGTTCTTATAACTGCCATCTGGTTTCTGTACAAATTGTAAATAGCCTTTCGCTCCCTGTATTTTACCCCTGCCACCTTCAGAATTTGAAAGAGAGTATTCCAATCAACATTGTCAAAAGCTTTCTCTAAATCTACAAATGCTATAAACGTAGGTTTGCCCTTTCTTAATCTTTCTTCTAAGATAAGTCGTAAGGTCAGTATTGCCTCACGTGTTCCAACATTTCTAGGAAATCCAAACTGATCTTTCCCGAGGTCAGCTTCTACCGGTTTTTCCATTCGTCTGTATGGAATTCGCATTAGAATTTTGCAGCCGTGACTTATTAAATTGATAGTTCGGTAATTTTCACATCTGTCAACGCCTGCTTTATTTGGGATTGGAATTATTATATTTTTCTTGATGTCTGAGGGTATTTCGCCTGTCTCATACATCTTGCTCACCAGATGGTAGAGTTTTGTCAGGACTGGCTCTCCCAAGGCCGTCATTAGTTCTAATGGAATGTTGTCTGCTCCCGGGGCCTTGTTTCGGCTTAGGTCTTTCAGTGCTCTGTCAAACTCTTCACGCAGTATCATATCTTCCATTTCATCTTCATCTACATCCTCTTCCATTTCCATAATACTGTCCTCAAGTACATCGCCCTTGTGTAGACCCTCTATATACTCCTTCCACCTTTCTGCTTTCCCTTCTTTGCTTAGAACTGGGTTTCCATCTGAGCTATTGATATTCATGCGTATAGAACAGGCGTTTGTTAATTCGTACCTCCAGTGTATTGAATACAGTTACGTTTGAAGCTGCGAAATATGGATAAAATTAAAAAGAAACCAATACTCCTCATCATCACTGACCTTGTTGATTTATTTCAGCCTCACGAAAGAAAAGTAAAGTTCCACAAAATATAATAGTTACAGAAATGATCTTCCTTGATCCAACACGAGTGTGGCGGAGTCTAGAGCCTGTTGTGACACGTGGCGTGACACTAGCCCGCCGTGACGTCGTGATGGTAGAGCTTTCTGCACAACTACGTTGCAGCACTGATCTTGACGATGTCGTGACGTAGCGGCGCTAGACAGTGTGGTGGGGAGTTGGCTGAAGCTCCTAGAGATGGGATGCAATAGGTGGTCAGCGCGAATGACCTGGGGTGGAGCCCTGACTGCAAATGACTGCTCGAGACGGTGCCGCAGTTGATCACGGCGGACGGATGTCCGTGGGCTCTTGAGAATCACACGACCCGCGGACGCAAGATAGTCCCTGATGGCAGCGCCGTCATTGTTGCTTCATGCACTGCCTGTTGACTGTGGTAGCAGTCCCTGGTCGTGCCTAAGAGCGTTGAGCCTATAAACACAATGTTTACTATCAGCACCGAATCGAAAAACGGGATGTACAGGCGGGACTCTGTCTCCGAAAGAGTAACGCCTGCAGGAGTAGGGAGCGGCATCCCGCGATGCATAGACGTCGTGCCAGGAACAGGAGTTACCGAGGACGCAGGGGCCCCGCTCTGCTTGTACTCCAACGTGTGTATTTAAGGGGATGTGTAGAACCAGTATTTTATCCCTTTTTGTGACCACTGAGTTTTATGTTGTACTAGAGTATATAAACTGATAAAAGTTTAGAAAAGTTTTGAAATTGTGTTTAAACTTCGCTGGAAGTTACTAAGTACTCTTATTATCAAGGAGTTGATCAATATAGTGTGGGTAATTTGCCCTCAGTCTTAAGTAATATCTAGTTTTTCAAGCACCTCATTGTTTATGATATCATATCTCCTGAAATATGTTTTGTGCAATTCTATGATTTTGCAAGTACATTCAGTGGTACATGTGGATACTGTCTGAAAAGCATGTTGCAGACAGGGTTAGTGAAAAAGACGTAATAAATTAGAACGTCATGCCTGATGTTGAAGTTTTACTGCATGATCAGTGAAAATGTAATAAGCAATAAACGTTGTCCTTTCATTATTTTTTCGAGGATGTTAACAACAAAAATTTTGTATGGGTTTGAAATTATGTATAAAGTTTGTTTGAAGTCGTTAAGTGCTCCTATTTCTTAATACTGAATGAATTTAGTCTGGGTAATTTGCACATTTTGAGTTACGCTGCTTCAAGAGATTACTCAGTTTCTACCTGGAATAATTGTCTTACTGTGTTAAATCTTTAGCGCAATATATATATATGATTATGACAGCATTTTAAACTTTTTGAAATGTAGTCAGTAATTAAATGAAATACTGAAAATTAAATTTTTGTTTGCCCTGAAAGCTTGAGAGGTGGCATGAGCCCCCTCTCATATTTCTATCTTACGATTTTCCTCTCTAATTGCATGCAGTGAAAAGTCGCTATTCCTTCACACGCAGACTTCCCACGCAGCGTCTCTCGTCACCCGGGTGGTCCGGTGACAGGCGGGCTCTGCTGATCTGGAAAGCGTTAAGCCGACAGGTGTGAGGAAGTCGAGTGAATGCTTTGCAGACGCCGACATTGTCAAAAGACACGCCCGGAGGGGTCTGAAGTAGCGGCTGAACTAGAGGTTCCGTTACTTCGCAGATACTTAGCGAAAACACTTTCTGGCGGGCTACCAGCGAGGTGTGGGAATGACTTGTGTACCCAGGCAGTTGTGGCGGGAAAATTCCCGCGCTTTCTGCAAAATAGTAACTGCGATTGGCTTGCACAGGGCATAGCTCCGTGACGTAGCAAAATCAGCGCAGAAATTGGCGCCAAGAATCTCCATTGGTGGAATGGTAGAGCTCCGGCAATAGAGTGGAATATTCCGCCGGTTTTCGAGTTGCTGATTGGAACGTTTAACCACGGTCATTGTCGTGGGGGCGGGAATGTTGTGTGTTCGGTCTGTACAGGTGCTCTAGGTAGTCGGCTCTCGCCTTTCGGTCGAGGACGTCGAAGCAACCAGCCATCGCCTCCGGTACGCCAGATCGTGTTCTGGCAGTTAAGAAGACAGTTTGGTAATGTATGTCCGCAGCACCGGAAGATAGGGATTTTCCTAGGTGATAATAAGAGCTCAGCAGAGCGCGCCTGTTCGTCTTTTTCTAACTTTGTTCTGTCTTGAGTAGCAGCAATTAATGTTGGGTTAGCTGTGTGTCTCTCTTAAGATTTGAGTGGCAAGGAATTGGCTCCACATACTACTTCGTCTTAAACCTCACAATCTAGTTTAGGGACAACTTCACCTTCATAGCGTTTGTTTGAGTATCCAATTTGAGCCAATTTGATGTATTATGAACGTTTCATGTGTTTTTGTTTATTATTTTCTGTTTAGTCTTAATAAATCATATTGTTATTTTGGACAGAACTTTCATTCTGTTAATCGGTAGAGCAACCCCATCATTCCTCACTATGTTAATGAAACCTTCGTTTATTTAACTTATTTATCAAATTAAATTACTGCAGGTGCCAAACTCTCTTCTACTCCACTGGCAGGGTTGATTAGAGTCAGTTCGCGTATTTTTTTTAATCCTTGTGCAACAGCAAAAGTTGGAGTTAGAATAGGGGGGGGGGGGGCTTAGAGCATCATTTACATATGTAGATTCTAGAAGAATTGAGTGTTAAATACACTGCTAGCCCCGGCACCTCGCATAAAATGGCGACCCTTAGCCTCGGATCTTTCCTGTGAATCGCTGATAAGCAAGTATTATTAGTAGTAGGGACACTCAGATTTTTTTTGCTTAATTTTTTATTGATTAATACCCAAGTTTTTTTCTGGTAGTTCTGCATTTAGTTTTAAGTAGCGGCGCATGATTACAGTTTTAGTTTTCAGTGTATATATTTGTTTGTTCATTGTTTTATGTGTTTCTTTGATGTGGTGTCCGCACCACATCACATTTTGTCGGGTTTGTGTGCACTTTCTGTACCACAACAAATCGTGCATGTAATTTCAGCGTTGGAACGGCGTTGTTGAAATTTTATGTCTATGTGGAAAAATATATGGAGTAGATTATTTTTATTGTGCATCGTAGATAAATTAGTTTTTGGTGAATGATCACGAGAAGTAAGGCACGACTATTATCCAGCGAAGCTAAAACAAAAGAGGATAACATAATGGATAAGGGGCAATTTACTGACGGGGATAGGTTCGGAGATGAGAGGGGTACATTTTTAGCAGGACAGGACGACAGGGTCATTGATGAGGACGGTGATTTGGTCGCGATATTAGAGCAACGTCGCGGCCGTGATTATGATAGTGAGGTACGGGATGAAACAGAGACAGGCACACAGGTCGAGACGGTAGCAGAAGTTTATAGTCAAACGAACGAGAGCAGACAGAGGCCAGCTCGGTCACCTCAGAGCTATAGCGCCCAGGTGTCCAGAGTTACATCGCCCATGTGTGACGAGGATCAAAAAGATGACATTAACCCCATACTGAGTTTCCTACGGTCAATGAAAGAAGAAGCTGACGAACAGCGCAAGAAGGACACTCAAGCAATAATTTCGCATATGGGGGAAATTCGTGGGGAATTACAAACAATAAAGAAAGAATGTGGAGAAGCAAAACAAATGTCAATAGTAGCACAAAAAGTAGCAGGCCTAGCCAAAACGGCAGCAACAGGGGCAATGAAAATCGCAAAAGCAACTTCTCAACTGGCAGGGCGCTTGCGACGTGCGACACAAGCCCACTCAAAATCCCTAGCAGTCTTAAAAACTCAAGGTAAAGTTGCGGTTATTAACATCACGAAACGAATGAAAGAAGTAGAGTGTCGGATAGCAAAACTAGAGCGAAACGGGCACACGAGCACCGCGCGTTCGGATACCAATGATGGAGTACACAGAATTGCTTCTCCGAGGAAAAGCCCGCCGTGCTCTAGCCCAGTGACAGAGTGCGGAACTAACAATGCACACGCAGAAAGAGCGAGTAATAGCTCCAATAATTGTAGCCCACTTAGGAGAGTGAATTCGGAGTGCCACTTCCACTGTGATACAGAGGTAGCACGTCACAGTTATCAGCAAGCTAGATCAGGACACTCAGCAGACGTGCAGGTATCGGAAACGAGTGACAGCACCAGTGCGAGGATCGGTCAGGATTTTGATCAGAATCACTTCCTGTCGATACTAAAATTCCAGAAGTTCAAAGATAATGGAGGGTCGATGCATCCGAAGAGCTGGGTGATGCAGTTTACAAATTCATTACCGTCGTCATGGCCAACCCAGGCAAAATTAGAATTCATGTGTGGACACATCGAAGGCCAAGCCGCGGAAAAGATGCGGGGTGTGGCAGCGACGTGTCGGACTTATGAGGAATTTGTTGGTGCATTCCTGCGGACCTACTGGTCAAGGGAAACGCAATACAGGATTAAAGAGGAAATAATATTTTGTCCTGAACTGCAAGTGTCCGGGCATAGGAGCGCAACCAAATTATTTGATGATTTACTCAAGAAGAATCAGTTTTTAGATAGTTCATATAGCAATGGAGAAATCATCAAATTTTGCTTTTCCAAATTGCCAGTTAGGTATCAACAGACACTTGTCGGGAAGTGTGGATCTGACATAGAAGCATTCAAGAGTCTATTGCGTGAACTCTAAGTAGTCTTTGATAAACAAGACGCAAAAGACAGGAAGAAGGCGCAAAATAACAAATACCACTGGCCAGCAAGGGAAGACGACAACAGATCGCATAATCGCACTGGTCAGTTAGGAAACCAGGGTTACGGAAATCAAGGTTACGCTATTCAAGGTTATGGAAACCAGAGACACGGAAACCAGAACGTCAGGGAACATGGTCAATCTAGACAAGGAATCTGGGACATGAGGAATAACGAACGGCAAAGTGACCGTAATTGGAGAGAGCGAAACCAAGGACAATAGGAGCACCAGGAGATTCAAATTAGACCTGCAAATCCTAATGCACGTCAGAGGAGGGGGAGTCTGACAAGGGATTGGCGCTAGTCCATAGGACTCCACCACATCTCTCACACAAAGAAGTTCATGGAATAATAGTAGTTTAAGTGGTGTACATAGTAGAATAGGCAAATATATGAACCTTTCTTCAGGGAACAATAATTGTTGCATTAATAGATTAAGATTGTTAAATTATTAACACGCTGCATTGTCTCACATAAGAAGTTACTGCTGCTATCCTTTTTTGTTTCTGTTCGCGACTTCCAATGTCGATGGAGTTGGAGACACTACCTTTCCATGAGCAATGTTTTAGTCCTTTCCTGTCTGGTGTCCATGTTGAGGGATAATGATGAGTGAGGAGATGTCGCACAAACGGGCGCATACAAGAACGTGCTCTTAGAAGCGTTCTGAGAAGTCGTGATACGCTCCATAGCGGCCACAACCAGTTCGTGAGACGTTCATACCAATGCTTGCAGGCACGCGTCAGTGCACTGCAAGATTGTGGTATATTGCGTGATTTCGAGGATGAATATGGGCAGTATAGTTTTTACAGTGATGCGCCAGCATCATTGTCTTGCAAGTCGGGGTGAACCTGTGAGCGTTTGACTCCAATAGTGCCCTAGACGGTAGAAAGGCGGGCATAAAGCCTACCATGCCAATGTGCTGGTTGGGGATTTAGCGTGCTGCTCGTGACTGTCACAGATGAATAACCAAGGTATTATACTTGGAGATTCGTGACATACTCTGTAGCTGGCGTGTGTTGGGCGACTGAATCCGCAACAGGAGCCAGTCCTGGCTTGGTCATATTGCATTGCCTCTGGAAAGGTGTACTTTGATCGCGAAAACCGCATCACATAGAGAAGGAAGTTGCAACTATAAATTTATTGTCTTGTATAGCCATGGCTAACCCAGTCTCTGGAGTTTCAGTGAGGCGTAGTGAGAACTCGGAGGCCATGTCGTACGGCACGCACATCTCTGTCGTCGTCAATAGTGGCGAACAGCGAGACATCTCAGCGTAACAGGAATTATGTAAGAGTATTGTATAACGTAAAAAAAAAAGTACGATATACTAGGATAAGTTAAACTGTAGGATTTAACAATAACTAGATTAATATTGTGGGGGTTTTCTACCACAAGTGTTTGGTGCGCGCCTGTTGGGATGTTATTTTTCAGGTCATCAAATCACAGACCCGAGATGGAGGGACGACCGGCGAGCGAACGTAGAATAGTTGCATGTTCTTTATAGCTCAGTAAAACTTCAGCCTGCATAATAACATAATTTATTCAGAAGACATAGAATGTAGATCGTTGGCATATGGTAGTTAATTCTTGAGCATGTCTACTGTCGATCTATATAAGTAATAGTAATATTGGTGCGGGCCCGTACATTTAGTTGTTCATCCATTACATAGCATCAGTTATCACACACCATGTGCAATACTGAGATCGGTCTCTACACAAATATCAAAATAAATTATTTCCATGTCTAGATTAGATACACTAGGATTTTGTTATAATGATAGCTACAGATAAATAACTACAAAATTAAAATTAGAGTGTCTGGAATGACAGACCATCAATGTATCGTTATGTAAATTTATTATAACATAGAAGGTCATGGGAAAAAGTTAGGCATAAGATTTTTGTCAGAACTGTGCAGATGACGGGAATCGTGGCAATGCAGAGGCCAGGTGGAGCAAGAACAAGAGGTCATCAGCTACCTGCAAGAAGGGGAGCGTCAGCGCGCCACCTGACGTGAAGGGCGCGAGAGCATCCGGTCCTACAAGCTGTCAGTCACCGGGCCGTATACCTGAGGGATTAGGCGGGATCCTCGCCGGGCCACAAGCGAAAGTGGGGATGGCCGTTGACACTGACACGCGACCCACACGCGACAGCCTGCTAGCTCTCCGGACGCGGCAGCCGTTTGGAGGGATTCCCTGCGGCAGACCACGTTGTCGTGAGTACACGGAGAAGATCATATATGGTGTCAGAACCTGTGTCTCATGTGCCTCAGGACAGAAAGGGACGCTATATACTCACCTGTTTGGGTTTTTACAACTCACTAGCATTGGCCAATCTGCATACACAAAGCAGTATCGTGCCACACTAACAAATGAATGGTCTCTTTTCTAACTTCTCCTCTCTATTAGAGAGCAGTTGTAGCAATCGTCGCTCCTAGTTCGATCCTGTATGGATGACCTCACACACTTGTGGAGTCACTCCACGTGCCATCATCCCTCGTCGGACTGCAATATTGGGAAACGTAAAGTACTGTCCAGCGAGAGAAGAGAACTAGACTAGTGATGTATCCCAACAAGTAGACCTCAGAGACAATTAATCGACGTGAGGAGAGCCTATCACTGTGTCTTCCTACCGTACTGCCGTGATCATATGCGTGGGTCTTGGTGCTATCTCAACAGAGTACTGCAGATGCTCCAGCACACCCTATTGCCGTTGCAACAACGTAGCAACAACACCCGACGTTTACCCCTATGTGATGTCAGTACTGTGGAATTTGTGAAGTGCTTCGAATATTTCTAACAATGTGATTTAGTGCCTTATTCTCAGCACAGTCGTGAACTTTGTGCAATGTGCACGCACAACTTGATGCCCCATGAACCTTGTTTTTTTTTCTTAAATTTCTTTCTCTAGTGTTGTTTTTGTAATGTATGTTATACCTTATATGTGTTTGTGTTTTACACTGTAATTCTTATTACAAATTACTGTATTGTTCTCCACACCATGTTTTTTTTGTATTTTGTATTTATTGTTGTGTATATGCAAACAGTGTGCCGAAGTCCCCATAAACTGAAGCAGATACCACCACTGTCATTGTGAATGGACCATCAGTTCAGGGAACATTTTGTAAAGGTTATTCTTGCTGCAGGGAGACAGAATGAATCGGAGGTTGTAATTAGATTCTGAAAGCTCACGAAGAGATTGTTAACTTAAATAGTATCATGTGTGAGTGAGTTCAGGTTAGTTTAATGATTAAAATTGTTGTAACATCTTGAGCATTTAATTGCGGAGCACTCCAACTCTGATTGTAAAGAATAAATTGCTCCATATTTGGCTCACATGCCCGGGCCATATTTAGAGAGTGAATGTCTGTGTGAATCGGTGTTTGGAAGGGGCTCCCTGGGTATGGATGTGTGATGTGAGTGTTAGTGTTCCATATTAAGAAGGTGAAGTTGGCTAAATCATAAATAATCCTCCCTCTATGAGCTGAATTTTTCAGTTGCAGTGATTTTCTTTATAGAGTGTGGCATGTGCAGCTAGTTTGCGAGATTGTTCTTGGGCGATTGACTCACTACCATGCTCCTAAGTGAGCCAACCGCTCACCAATTACAATCTAAAATGGCGTAGGGGCTATGAGAGGTGGCATGAGCCCCCTCTCATATTTCTATCTTACGATTTTCCTCTCTAATTGCATGCAGTGAAAAGTCGCTATTCCTTCACACGCGGACTTCCCACGCAGCGTCTCTCGTCACCCGGGTGGTCCGGTGACAGGCTGATCTGGAAAGCGTTAAGCCGACGGGTGTGAGGAAGTCGAGTGAATGCTTTGCAGACGCCGACATTGTCAAAAGACACGCCCGGAGGGGTCTGAAGTAGCGGCTGGGCTAGAGGTTCCGTTACTTCGCAGAAACTTAGCGAAAACACTTTCTGGTGGGCTACCAGCGAGGCGTGGGAATGACTTGTGTACCCAGGCAGTTGTGGCGGGAAAATTCCCGCGCTTTCTGCAAAATAGTAACTGTGATTGGCTTGCTCAGGGCATAGCTCCGTGACGTAGCAAAATCAGCGCAGAAATGGGCGCCAAGAATCTCCATTGGTGGAATGGTAGAGCTCCGGCAATAGAGTGGAATTTTCCGCCGGTTTTCGAGTTGCTGATTGGAACGTTTAACCACGGCCACTGTCGTGGGGGCGGGAATGTTGTGTGTTCGGCCTGTATGGGTGCTCTAGGTAGTCGGCTCTCGCCTTTCGGTCGAGGACGTTGAAGCAACCAGCCATCGCCTCCGGTACGCCAGATCGTGTTCTGGCAGTTAAGAAGACAGTTTGGTAATGTATGTCCGCAGCACCGGAAGATAGGGATTTTCCTAGGTGATAATCAGAGCTCAGCAGAGCGCACCTGTTCGTCTTTTTCTAACTTTGTTCTGTCTTGAGTAGCAGCAATTAATGTTGGATTAGCTGTGTGTCTCTCTTAAGATTTGAGTGGCAAGGAATTGGCTCCACATACCACTTCATCTTAAACCTCACAATCTAGTTTAGGGACAACTTCACCTTCATAGCGTTTGTTTGAGTATCCAATTTGAGCCAATTTGATGTATTATAAATTTTTCATGTGTTTTTGTTTATTATTTTTGTTTAGTCTTAATAAATCATATTGTTATTTTGGACAGAACTTTCATTCTGTTAATCGGTAGAGCAACCCCATCATTCCTCACTATGTTAATGAAACCTTCGTTTATTTAACTTATTTATCAAATTAAATTATTTCAGGTGCCAAACTCTCTTCTACTCCACTGGCAAGGTCGATTAGAGTCAGTTCGCATATTTTTTTTAATCCTTGTGCAACAGCAAAAGTTGGAGTTAGAATAGGGGGGGGGGGCTTAGAGCATCATTTACATATGTAGATTCTAGAAGAATTGAGTGTTAAATACACTGCTAGCCCCGGCACCTCGCAAGCTGCCTGATAGTAAAACTGCAACTGGGTTGGGTGTTTAGTAATAAGTAGATGAAAAGACCAGTTTTCCATTCTGCATTGTTTAGTTTTTGGCCTCAATCTTTGTCACATTATTTTCTACAAAACCACATTTTTATTTGTCACAGCATTTCCAACAAAACTAGACGTTTTAGGTTGAGATTGGCATTTACACAGTTATAATGATACAGAGTTTTGCGCTTTATACAGATGATACATTTAGCAAAATGTTTTTTACAGCAGTAGTGGTTTGAGTCTACCAGTTCAGTTGCACCATAAATGCTAGAACACACAGCAGGGTTGATGAGGTGTATGCACAGTAGCAGTTTGCACACATGACTCCAAGTGAACCCAACCCATGTTCAGTAGCCCATAATTGCCATATGTGTTGTGTTGTAATTGCGTTTACGAGAGAAAGCGAGGCTGTTTATGGAAGAGAGAATTTTTGTTAGTGGCTAGCGACTGAGTGCAAAGTTATCCATAATTATTATTGTATTGAGGGATTTTTTAGAGTAAGTTTTTAGGTGAAAAATAGTGATTTGGCCAAGATCACCAGTTGTACTAACCACAGAACATAAGGAAGCAAGTTAGGAAATTAAGTTCCATATATTTTCTAAAAACAGTGAGACAGTACAAAAATGGATAAATTCTTGGGAACATGCAGATTTTTTTTCGGTCGGAAATCTATCGCTGCTCAATACATTCTTGATTAAGAAAGTGATTTGAAAAGTGAACTGCTGAATGTTCCTTCGAAATGCTGATGCTATTCCAGCTCTAAATTTACCATTCTCTGGCGCTGATTTAGTGCGTCACAACAACCATACTAAAGAGAGAAATGTTCAGGCACAAAAAACAAAATACTGTAAAAAAAAGCAGAAGATATTTTACAAACACAGCTATGAATATGAGAATGCACACTTATGCCAATAATTATAAATTATGCAAATATAAATAAAAGACCTTAGGCAGAAAATACAGATTTACATTATTGTCTCTCTTAATTTCGGGCTGAGTTACTGGAATGAAAACATGTTCAAAACATGACTGAAGGCCCTTTTTCTCGCTGTCGATTACAAGTCGTTATGGAATCATGTACCCACTGGTCATCTGGAGATACTGCAAAGGCTGCGGCTTTGTTGCCAATCTCATAAAGCGTTATCTTTTGTCAGGTACTTATAAAAATATCCTCTTCCCGGCGAACTTGCAATTAAAAGAAAACCCAGGCAATGAAGTGTCCCAAAAGGCTTTATTGATTTAAGCCTTAGTGTTTTGGAAACTCACACAAAGTTATTAACAAAATTTAAAAAAGATATAATTATTAACTGTGATGAAATAAAAGTAATAGGGATTTATGTTTTGTCTAGGCAGAGGAGATTACCGGGCAGTAAGTGAACTGAGAGCAAACAAAGACAAAAACTAGAAAAAAACTGGAGGATTAGCACAAAATGTAAGAACTCTAGCATCAACATACTAAGTTTTGTCTAACCGAAACTGACATTCAGTTAAATAATTTTTGTCATCAACCTAGAATATCCAGAGCAAACTTCATTTGGAACTATGGATTTGAAATATTTACATACAAGGAATAAGGTAGAAGCAACAAAGTGTCTATAACTTGATTGTGACAGTGATTTGTTACAATGGGACCATTGGGAGTTTTACTATTAGCCATGGTCCTATCAAGATAGTGTGAAGACCATCCCTCACCAACAGTACAAGCATAGAGAGAGTGCAAGAATGGATCAGATGACAAAAAAAAAGAGAAAAACAAGGGAAAAAAATATGGTTTAAGAATTAACCACAGGAGGTACATGAGTTCTCCAGCCCTAGTGTTCCTGTCTTCTGCCCACAAGAAGAAGACTTTTCCCTGCCTACTACTGTAAAAGCGTGCTACTGTCTTGGAGTCATTTTGTGCAAGTAACATCATAAAGAAACAACTACTGCCAAATGGTTATCTATCACTAACATGATTTATATAACAACTGTGCATTTAGTTCATGTAACTGCCCCTGTACAACTGAGTTCAGTAATGGAGTAATTGCCACTATTTTGCTACAGTACTGTAGGATCTCAAAGGTCAGCGATGGGCACTGAAGCAAATATTTTATTTGATCAAAGGCTTCCGATTTTTTATTGGAGGGAGACTGTTTGAACTAGAGTGCTCCAAAGTATTTGAGAAAGTATCAACTGAACGAAAAACAGATCTCACATATATCACAACATTTCATCTACCTTCAATTTCCTGTTAGGAAACACCTTAAATGAAGCTAGTGAAAAAAAGTTCAGCAAGTTGAAGATGACAAAGAAAATTCATAATATCAAATGAGTAGATTGCCAATCATAGCTGATTTGTCGACGACACAGCTACTGAAATTGGCTTCAGTGACTTAATCAATGAGTTTTTTCGCACAAAACAAGATGAAGCAAAATAAAATTATAATAAAAACATCATTTTTGCAAAGGAATGTTTTCTCAAATCTTCATTATAGCAACTTTATTTCTTACAAGGAAGTTATAAACTATTTATAATTGATGAGGATCAAATAAAATCTATTCTTTCTTATACATCATAATAGAATCAAAGTGTAGTAGCTGCCATAAAGATTAAGATATATATTTTTATTTAAGCTTTGCTGTTTAGACAGTTTATACAACTATCAGGGGAGGGTGGGGCTAGTGTGAACATTTTTTATATTTTGTGTTTTATCTTAAAAACACTTGAGGCAGATTTTTTAAGTTTAGTATCTTTGGAGTAACCAATTTCCACCCTATCAGAAATATTAAACCAATTCTCCATATCCTCAACATTATGATAACCAAGTAAAAAAAAAAGAAAAACAAGATGCCTGCAATCTGTCCACATTTAATCCATGGTGGGATAAGTGTAGACATTGCCTGAAATTGCATGAGGTAAAAGTGGACAGTATGTTCCTGGTATAAAGAAAGTCAAGTTTTTCAAAAAAGTATTATGTATATGTTAATCATGTCATACATATCAAAATCAACCTAAAGAAATATTGTTTTCGTTTTTTGACAAATACTGCACATTTCAAAATCAACATTAAACCACAGTATCTCCCATGCTTTTGTGGCCCAGTTGTTCCTGCAGAAGGCAGGATACAAATAATATCATGCATATCCACTACTGCCTCATCTTGGACAATTGGGAACACAAATCCAGATCCTTTTTTTCACAGCTAGGAAACACACACTGCCCCTTTCCCAACTGCATTATAACTCGGAAAACATAATATTTATAAGTCTTCTTGGTGGTGAAACAAACCAAAATGATATCAGCAGACCTCACTTCTTCATCATCTGTCAGCTTTTTAAGGTTTGGGCTTGATCGTCTTCTCTTTCACTGTGTAGCCCATTCTCAGGAAGGGTTTCTGATTCATTGTCTGTATCATCACTGATTTTATTTTTTGCAGAGATATTCAATTTCTTCTTGTTCTGGAACAAGGTCTTCCTTGGAGCTCTTCTTATCTTACCCACCACTACTGCTTCCAGTTCATCTTTGACTGCAGTACTAGTGTAAACTGCAGATTTATTTTGCATTGATTTTCCTTCTCTCCTCAGAGCTACTGAGAAACCCTATCGTCTTCAGGAACTGGAATTTCGTTAGGTCCGCAGCTGAAATGGAAGGTGAAGCATCGTATGAAGTTGCAGATACCTCAGGAGAAGATGTATGACTATCTGATGTACAGGCTGCTGACTGCTCAGTTTCTTACAATAGCTTGAAATGTTCTTCCATGAATGATATCCAATTAAATGGCCACGACTGAGGCGCCTTGAAGCCAGGTGCAATATTTTTTGAGTAAAGGCAAATGAAAATGCTATCCCACAAAACATGCAGATCTCTGAAATAGTGACTGGGAACCCAGGATTCATCCTCATCCACTCAGCCATTGCTGTCCTTAGGTGCCCTGTAGACAGCCCAAACACTGTGATATCTAGTGGCTGCATCCTGTGATAACAATGTGGTGGGAATGTCAGAAGAGTGATTCCAATATTCCTGGTCATATTGATAACATCAGTGCTGATGTGACTTGCATGGTTGTCCAGAAGTGTTAGTAGGCTATTATGTTTGTGACAACTCATCCACATAGCTACATGCTTTAGAGCTTCAAGGAGCAATTTGGTTGTGAAATGTCCATTTGGTGCACCATCCAGAAATTTGTCCTACGTATCAACTCATGGAAAAATGAGCTCTGGCTGCATTGCCATCCCTGAGGCCTAACAGACAGCAAACATGCTGACATTTTCCCCTGTCTTGTGAGGCCCCCATTCCCACCTGCTCCTGCCATGTCCTGGATTAACTTTAGGAGACTGCATTACTGTGGAATGACACATTCATCCAAGTTCATTATTCTGTCTGGAGTGAAATTACATTTGTACAATGCACTCAAAAGGTTGTCAAAGAAAAGGTTAATATTTATTTTGTCAAATGGCGCATCCCTTGCAAAACTCATATTTTCAGGTCTATGAAGAGAGACCTTCAGTTGTCTCTATAAAAATCCATACTCCAGTGCTATGTGCTCCTAGGGCAGTTCTTTTTTTCCTTTTTTTCTTGTAGTTTCCCAGCCTTCATGTACGCCAGTTCACGTGTTTGGTTGTATGTGAGTCCATAACGTAAATTCAAGCCCTTCATTAAGTACTGAGCTAGTAAATCTTCTCGGGATCTATAAAAAGTTTATATTTGGATTCTATTGTATCCATTGTCTGGATTTTTTTCTTTGTCTGAATTTCCAGAACTGCTTCCATCACATGGATCTCAGAAAAGTATATAATGTAGTCAGGCCCAATATACAGAACAGAAAAGGATTTTTGATACTACACAATTAGAACTGTTATATTTATAAGACAACTGGTTAACAAAAAGCAGTAGAATTACAATATGTTAATCTAGTTGTTTGTGTACTCATCTGAATATTTCTTAGCTGTGGTGATGTCTTCCTGCAGCATAGATTTCTTTAACCCAATTTTATCCACTGTTTTTCAAATGCTCTCTTTTTAAAGAAAACTTCTTTTACTGCTCTCTGAACTTTTTCTTCATCAATATTAGCCCTGTCAGTTTTGCAGATATATGTCGTCAGCATCTACAGTATAGATAATTTACTTAATAACTTTATAAAAGTGAAGTGAAAGTTACAAAACTGAAAGTTGGCACCAGTTTTAAATCAGGACAGGGGTAACAGTGGACATTGTAGACGCTTACCCATCTGTGGTTGTCCAAGAGGCCATTTTGGATACGAAACCAAGTAGCAGCGAATATATTTTATTTGGATGAAATATTACACAAGAATAGATTTGAAGGTTAAAAAATCTGGACAAATTTGTTTGTACCCACACTGTAGCACTTCCTGAAAAAAAAGAAAAATTCTGCACAAAAATCTAATCAGATATTGACACGATTCCAAATTAGTGCAAGGATTGCAGTTTACTTTAAATGTAAAGGTCGCAGGATACTGGGATTTTGTTCCCACACAACTGTAGGTTTATAAATTAAAGAACACATAGAATGGGTTGTAATATTATGAAAAGAGTTTCTTATACTATACCAAGTACAGTGTGAATCACTTTACTGAAAACTTTCTTATTTGTTCAAAGGTATCTTCGGAGTATTTTGGTATAAGGGACTCTCAGTCTCCAGTGGCATGTTACAGAGTAATACATTTCGTTTGGATTTTTGCCCAATTAGTTCTGTATCTGCACTGCACTGAAAATAGTACGCAAAACTGCAAATGTCCACAGTACAAGCTGTGGCTCTTGTTTCCATTCACTCAGGATCTTGCTGTCGACAACAGTAAAACGTTCCCTACCACACTGCCTTTTAATCTGCATTCAGCACTGCTCATTTATGTCTAGGGTTTTGTTGCCTGGCGATGTGAGTCATGCGTTAACAGTGATATGTGGCAGTACTAGGAAAAGGTTTAAAGACGAAGAGTTGATTAATATTCATGCAATGGAGAAGCGCACTCAGTAGAGAAATTTTATAATCGCTGGCACATCTAACTTCCTCGCCAGACATCTGTGACTACGCTCAACAGTCAAAGACATTGCTACAGTTGTTTACATACACGCGAGTGTGTCAGTGATTACACTTTACAGTCTAGCTGCTTTTTAGCGTTTGTATGTTACTATGGATATAAACGCTACTTTCAACGTTTGTTTCCTGGGACAGTGTATACTATGTGTATTTAATTAACAAAGTACTTGTATGATTATCGTGGCTGGTTCTATAACGTTTCAAGTTTCAGCTCTAGCTTTTTTCAACCTCGTATTACCTTTCAAATTGTTTTACTGTTAAACTGGTAGCCGAAAATCAAGGGCTCTTTTAAACCGTTTTACCTTGTGAAATCAACAATGGTTCGGTACCTGATTCAAAATTAAAATTACAAAGAAGGGTAGTAGTCTCTAATACTACTGCCTGATGCTGCATTTATTAATTAAATATGAGCTGGTTTCCTTGTAGCGCATAGGCAGCATAGATATATACGTAGTATATTCTGATTAAGCATCTGTCATGGCAGAGAGAGAAGCAGAAAGTGAAAAGTCGAAGACGGAGGCAGCTTCTACTCCTGTGATTTCGGAGCAGGAAAGGGAATGGGCACAGGCAGCATTAGCGGACTTTAATAAAGGAAATTTTTCGTCATGCATTCAATACCTAGCAAAATTAGAAGCGGCTCGACCACAGGATATTAAAGTGTTGCATAACAAAGCAGTGGCAGAGTATTACAAAAGTGAACTAAAGAAAACGGATCTATTCCGCAAAAATATTAATTTAGTTTGCTCTCAGGTTAGTAATTTTTCCATCTTTTTCATATATCAAATGAGTCCCTGTACTGACATGATTTCCGTATTTGCTTTGCTGAATTTTTTGTCGTTTGTTCGAAATTGTTGGATTATTTGCCTGATAATCAATGTTCAACGTCTGACTTCGATAACTTCTTGTCAGTATTTTGAGGGATACTCTAACATGAATCTACAGGTTAAACCAGAACTTCACAGACAAACTTTCAGATGTTGTTCAGGATACCTTCTGAGTATTTTAGTTGGAAAGACCGATAGTCTCTGGAGCTCATTTCAGAGTAATAATGTAATTATGATTTACTCGGTTTGTTAGTGCAATGATCCTTGTTTCTGTGAAAATACCTTCACAAGTGTGAAAAAGCATTAAACTTAATACATAATAACCAAAATGTACAACCCACAAAACAGAGTAATGCAAGTACCCTCAGACCCTACTGTGATGCAGGTGCTATCAGTGCAGCAGTGGCTCAGTGTGGTGTCCTTGTGTTGCTTTTCCATTGTGTGAATATCAGTCAACTCTTCATCTGTAAACCTCTCCCTAGTACTGCCGCATATCACTGTTAACGCATGATTGACATCACCAGGCAACAAAACCCTAGACATAACAGAGCAGTGCTGAATGCAGATTTGAAGGCAGTGTGGTAGGGAACATATTACTGTTGTCAACAGAAAGTATCCTAAGGGAATGGAAACAAGACACAGCGTTTACTATCGACGTTTGCAGTGTTGCGCACTATTTTCAGTGCAGTGTAAATACAGAACTAATTGGTCAAAAAACCAAACAAAATGCAATAACACTGTAACAGGCCACTGGAGACTGAGAGTCCCTTGTACTGAAATACTCAGAAGGTACCTCTGAACAACATCAGAAAGCTTGTCAGTGAAGTTCTGATTCACACTGTACTTGGTATAGTGTAAGAAATTACAACCCATTCTGCGTGTTAATTTATAAACCTACATTTTTGTAGTAATAGTATTATGATTCACATTAGATAGGCTAGTTAGATGCCTCTCGGCTTTGTTAACTGATTATATTTTCAAAGTATCCTACAAACTTTACATTTAAAGCAAGCTGCATCCAGGCTCTAATTTGGAATCGTGTCAATATCTATATTTGTGCAGCATTTTTTTTTTTTTAAGAAATTGATGCACTATGGATAACTGTTATCATATACAAAAATTCTGAAATTACTATTAATATTTTCTGTCGTGGACAGCAATGGCTCCAACACACTAGGCCAAAACATACGTGTAGTTATTTCAGCTGCTGTTGATGACCATTCATCCAAGATAACATGCTGCATTCTCTGTACCAAAAAATCATCAGTCCAGTCACAAATTTAGTGTGAGACCCATATGACGATTCTTCTGTTAATATGCATAAATGTACTACTGAGCCATATGCATTTCGGAAGTCAAGAAGTATTGCATACGCTTGATTTCATGATCTAAGGCATTCTCACTGTCATATGAGAAAAGCATGAGTTACGTTCATGTGAGCAGTGGTTTTGGAATCCATGCTTGTTGGCATGGAGGAAGTCATTCTGTGTGAGGTAACTTATTATTTTTAAGCTATGTTCCATAACTCTACAGTAGGTGAATGTCATTGAGATTGTACGCCAGTTTTGTAGAAACTTCTGCTACCCTTCTTGAAGGCACTGTTGCTCTGTGATTTCTTCCAACCACTAGGCGCAGTTGTTTTTCATGTTAATTATGGTTAAAATGAGACCTGACTCAGCTGCAGTTTTGGTTTATAATCTGACAGGGATTCCATCATAGTATGAAGCCTTGTTTAAATTTAGTAATTGCAGCTGTTTTTCAATATCACATAGTGAGCATATCCACTTTGCTTTGCAACCCTCAATTTTAATTTGTGAGGCATTCATGACTGTCTGTACACAAAATTGATGCCACTGATAGCCTTTGCTGTTGTCCCCATTTTAACCTGCCTCAGGCACCTAGGATTTTAATAATAATAATAATAGCAATGTTGTTGTTGTTGTTGTGGTCTTCAGTCCTGAGACTGGTTTGATGCAGCTCTCCATGCTACTCTATCCTGTGCAAGCTTCTTCATCTCC
Organism: Schistocerca cancellata; assembly: GCF_023864275.1. NCBI lineage: Eukaryota > Metazoa > Arthropoda > Insecta > Orthoptera > Acrididae > Schistocerca > Schistocerca cancellata. Next base: position 28,586,588 of record NC_064631.1, on the reverse strand, counting down.
CAGTACCTACTGCAACCTACATCTTTCTGAATCTGCTTAGTGTATTCATCTCTTGGTCTCCCCCTACGATTTTTACCCTCCACGCTGCCCTCCAATACTAAATTGGTGATCCCTTGATGCCTCAGAACATGTCCTACCAACCGATCCCTTCTTCTGGTCAAGTTGTGCCACAAATTTCTCTTCTCCCCAGTCCTATTCAATACTTCCTCATTAGTTATGTGATCGACCCATCTAATCTTCAGCATTCTTCTGTAGCACCACATTTCGAAAGCTTCTATTCTCTTCTTGTCCAAACTATTTACCGTCCATGTTTCGCTTCCATACATGGCTACACTCCATACAAATACTTTCAGAAATGGCTTCCTGACACTTAAATCTATACTCGATGTTAACAAATTTCTCTTCTTCAGAAACGCTTTCCTTGCCATTGCCAGTCTACATTTTATATCCTCTCTACTTCGACCATCATCAGTTATTTTGCTCCCCAAATAGCAAAACTCCTTTACTACTTTAAGTGTCTCATTTCCTAATCTAATACCCTCAACATCACCCGACTTAATTCGACTACATTCCATTATCCTCGTTTTGCTTTTGTTGATGTTCATCTTATATCCTCCCTTCAAGACACTATCCATTCCGTTCAACTGCTCTTCCAAGTCCTTTGCTGTCTCTGACAGAATTACAATGTCATCGGCGAACCTCAACGTTTTTATTTCTTCTCCATGTATTTTAATACCTACTCCGAATTTTTCTTTTGTTTCCTTTACTGCTTGCTCAATATACAGATTGAATAGCATCGGGGAGAGGCTACAACCCTGTCTTACTCCCTTCCCAACCACTGCTTCTCTTTCATGCCCCTCGACTCTTATAACTGCCATCTGGTTTCTATACAAATTGTAAATAGCCTTTCGCTCCCTGTATTTTACCCCTGCCACCTTTAGAATTTGAAAGAGAGTATTCCAGTCAACATTGTCAAAAGCTTTCTCTAAGTCTACAAATGCTAGGAACGTAGGTTTGCCTTTCCTTAATCTTTCTTCTAAGATAAGTCTTAAGGTCAGTATTGCCTCACGTGTTCCAGTATTTCTACGGAATCCAAACTGATCTTCACCGAGGTCGGCTTCTACTAGTTTTTCCATTCGTCTGTAAAGAATTCGTGTTAGTATTTTGCAGCTGTGGCTTGTTCGGTAATTTTCGCATCTGTCCACACCTGCTTTCTTTGGGATTGGAATTATTATATTCTTCTTGAAGTCTGAGGGTATTTCGCCTGTTTCATACATCTTGCTCACCAGATGGTAGAGTTTTGTCAGGACTGGCTCTCCCAAGGCCGTCAGTAGTTCCAATGGAATGTTGTCTACTCCGGGGGCCTTGTTTCGACTCAGGTCTTTCAGTGCTCTGTCAAACTCTTTACGCAGTATCGTTTCTCCCATTTCATCTTCATCTACATCCTCTTCCATTTCCATAATATTGTCCTCAAGTGCATCGCCCTTGTATAGACCCTCTATATACTCCTTCCACCTTTCTGCTTTCCCTTCTTTGCTTAGAACTGGGTTTCCATCTGAGCTCTTGATGTTCATACAAGTGGTTCTCTTATCTCCAAAGGTCTCTTTAATTTTCCTGTAGGCAGTATCTATCTTACCCCTAGTGAGATAAGCCTCCACATCCTTACATTTGTCCTCTAGCCATGCCTGCTTAGCCATTTTGCACTTCCTGTCGATCTCATTTTTGAGACGTTTGTATTCCTTTTTGCCTGCTTCACTTACTGCATTTTTATATTTTCTCCTTTCATCAATTAAATTCAATATTTCTTCTGTTACCCAAGGATTTCTACTAGCCCTCTTCTTTTTACCTACTTGATCCTCTGCTGCCTTCACTACTTCATCCCTCAAAGCTACCCATTCTTCTTCTACTGTATTTCTTTCCCCCATTCCTGTCAATTGTTCCCTTATGCTCTCCCTGAAACTCTCTACAACCTCTGGTTCTTTCAGTTTATCGAGGTCCCATCTCCTTAAATTCCCACCTTTTTGCAGTTTCTTCAGTTTTAATCTACAGGTCATAACCAATAAATTGTGGTCAGAGTCCACATCTGCTCCTGGAAATGTCTTACAATTTAAAACCTGGTTCCTAAATCTCTGTCTTACCATTATATAATCTATCTGATACCTTTTAGTATCTCCAGGGTTCTTCCATGTATACAACCTTCTATCATGATTCTTAAACCAAGTGTTAGCTATGATTAAGTTGTGCTCTGTGCAAAATTCTACCAGGCGGCTTCCTCTTTCATTTCTTAGCCCCAATCCATACTCACCTACTACGTTTCCTTCTCTCCCTTTTCCTACACTCGAATTCCAGTCACCCATGACTATTAAATTTTCGTCTCCCTTCACTATCTGAATAATTTCTTTTATTTCATCATACATTTCTTCAATTTCTTCGTCATCTGCAGAGCTAGTTGGCATATAAACTTGTACTACTGTAGTAGGTGTGGGCTTCGTATCTATCTTGGCCACAATAATGCGTTCACTATGCTGTTTGTAGTAGCTAACCCGCATTCCTATTTTCCTATTCATTATTAAACCTACTCCTGCATTACCCCTATTTGTCTTTGTGTTTATAACCCTGTAGTCACCTGACCAGAAGTCTTGTTCCTCCTGCCACCGAACTTCACTAATTCCCACTATATATAACTTTAACCTATCCATTTCCCTTTTTAAATTTTCTAACCTACCTGCCCGATTAAGGGATCTGACATTCCACGCTCCGATCCGTAGAACACCAGTTTTCTTTCTCCTGATAACGACATCCTCTTGAGTAGTCCCCGCCCGGAGATCCGAATGGGGGACTATTTTACCTCCGGAATATTTTACCCAAGAGGACGCCATCATCATTTAATCATACAGTAAAGCTGCATGCCCTCGGGAAAAATTACAGCCGTAGTTTCCCCTTGCTTTCAGCCGTTCGCAGTACCAGCACAGCAAGGCCGTTTTGGTTATTGTTACAAGGCCAGATCAGTCAATCATCCAGACTGTTGCCCTTGCAACTACTGAAAAGGCTGCTGCCCCTCTTCAGGAACCACACGTTTGTCTGGCCTCTCAACAGATACCCCTCCGTTGTGGTTGTACCTATGGCACGGCTATCTGTATCGCTGAGGCACACAAGCCTCCCCACCAACGGCAAGGTCCATGGTTCATGGGGGGGGGGGGGAATAATAGCAATAAAATGTACAAAATATCACAATATTATGAGGGCATGCTGAAAAAAAATAATGCATCCAAACTTTTTATGTGAAATCTCTTAAAGCTTTTTATTCTACATCTTTATTCTTAATGTCTACATATTTATTTCTCAACATACTCACCCTGGCGATGAACGCATTTCTTTCAACAAAAGTTCAGTTTGTTGATACTGCCACTGTAGAATGTTTGACTTTGTTGACGGAATCACAGCCTCACCTACACTTGTACAACTTCATAACAATCAAAGTGAAGTCCTTGAATGTGTTTTTTAAGTTTTGGAAACAGATGAAAATCAAATGGGGCCAAGTTGGGATATGTGGAGGAATACTGACAACAGTGAGTCCAAGGTGTCAGATTGTTGCTGATGTTGCAGTGCACGTGTTTGATCTGGCATTATCATGCTGAAGGAGAGGGTGCTCCATGTGTGGATGAACTCTTCAAATTCATGCTTTTAGTTTTCTGAGTTTACAGTGTGCCAACATAATTATTTTACACACTGGCATGTTACACACTACAGCCCAGAGTCCTCTAGTGACAGAGGCTTGCCACTTGCATCATTGAAGTAGGTAAGTCGACTGAGTAACATGCATAACATGTTAGATCTCACCTGATCTTGAGGACAGAATAAAAACTTGGAGGAAGTACTTTTTAGCACGCTATTGTATAATGAGTTGTTTACATCAGTGCTTATTACTTTGTTCTAGAATAACTTCCGAAAAATTACAATGCAGAAGTGTACATCACTTGAAAACTATTTTCAAGACTTTTAGTTTTCATGCTGCTCTATTCTCAAATTTGAAAACTCACACATGAAAAAATGGGAACACTTATAGTCGCCCTAGTAAAATATTCTTTGGGGAGGGAGAGGCGCATGTGCAGTGTTTTTGTTTTTTTTAATTGCTCCATGTTTTCTGCTATAAAATATCTGATGTGTGCTTGACTTTTGTTTTAGTGCTAAAAAAAAAAGATATTTATTAGGCCTACTTTCATCCAGTTCTCACAAATATATAAACATCACTTGTCAATTTCAGGCTCATATCAACATTGAAGACCTGGATTCATTAGAAGATGTAGAACATTGTGTTATATATTATAACCAAGCTGTTCTCTTATACCACCTGAAGCAGTATCATGCAGCACTCAAAATCATGAACAAAATTTTCAGCTTTATTGAGCCAATGGGTATGTATCTATCAATTGCCTTATTATATTTACTATATTAATGGGCTTTAGGAAAGTGTTTGATCCCTCCCGTCTGTTTTGACCCATGACGTCATCAGTATGATGGAAATGCCTACTTCCAATGTATACAAAATGGCAATGAAGTCGTCACTACATACACATGCCAACAAATGGAAACAAAAATAAAGATGATACAAGAACATATCACTCCAACAAGAAAATGAAACTAACTGAACAACTGTGGGAAATAGGAAGTTAGGTTGGGTGGGGACCAGCTAAACATATAACCATACAAAATACTGCATAATTCCATAATAAATATTATTAAAAAACAAATTTCAGCTTAAGACGTAATGCTACAGCCACAAAACCAACAGGAATCGTACACTTCACACGAACTATACAGCCCAAACAGAGCCCACAACATTTTTGTGATGTGTATAGCTGAAATGCAGTTCTGAATACCTACTGGCAAGCCACAATCACAAACTTCACACACCTACATAACTCACAAAGCCCCACTTAAACCAGAATTCCAAATATTCAAAAACCTTTATATGCACTAGCTCAATTAAAACTCCACTGCAATATTATAAATATAAAACAGACAAAACATTGAAATTACTATAGAATAAAACAAAAATAAAAATTGCTTACCAACAAAAGCCCCCGACAAAATCATCAAGGTTACCTGCCGGCACCCTCCCTCCTCATTCTCTCTCTCTCTCTCTCTCTCTCTCTCTCTCTACCATAGTGATAACTGACACTCAAATGAACCCAATACCAAGGCAACATCCACTACCAGAGGGCACTATCATATACAGCAACAGGATATCTACAGACATGAAACAACTCAAAAACACCACACTACAGTGGCATTATACATCACAATACCATTCCATCATGGCTCAAAGCCGTTGGGTGGAAATGGATGCCTCCAATGACCCTATTACTGTATATGGTATGGTAAAAGTTACACAGTAGACCCCACCTTGCATTTTTCATAGTGGATGAGCATCAAAATATTTATCCAAGGCTTGTCCATTGTCAAATATATGTGTCCCGGATTTACATTGTAGTTTCAGTTCTTATGATGAAAAACACATTAAGGATGTTTAAATATGGCACAAATGTAAATATTGGGCTATGCAAAAGGTCAGTCTTTTAGCACAATCTTTATTTGGTTTTCTCATTTGTTGGCTTCGCCAGCTCACAACCAAATTACGAGCTTTCAACCTAACATAGACTGGCTACACTACAGATCAGTCTGTTGCCACAACCAAGATTTTGGAGAGGGGAGGGGGGGGGGGACAGACTTTGTATTATTTTATGCATATATTTCCTTATAATGCTCTAGCAAAAAATTTACATGTATATTTGACAAAATTCATGTAGCATTTATTGTCTACAGATGGATAAATAAAATAAAAAAATATGACCATTACTGATGAAAAAGAAAAAAAGACTTTTGGAGATATAACTAATAGGAAAAGTGATAATATTATGAAAATTATGGGTTGCCAGAATAGAATAATGATACTGTTTTGAAAAGGATAGATTGCTACTCATAGCTGTATGGTGGGTAGCAATCTATCCTTTTCATAATGTCATCATTATTCCATCCTGGATTTTCCATTGTTTAATATGAGAAGTGAGATATTGCAGGGCATTTGTGTATGATAACTAGTATACTGGTTATTTGACATGGATAAACGTTTCAGTAGGCTTACCTTATTCTTTTCAATGCATTTTATGTGATACATGAATACAAAAAGCTTGTTTTATTTCTTGTGCAGTTGATATCAGCAACTGCTGTTGTCGTCCATGGTCACTCAACAATATTAGATAAAACTGAATAACAGCTCGGTTCTGATTGTACACGTTTGATCGATTATAGTACACCAGCAATATTTCCTGCCTTCGCACAGGTGGTACTAAGTATCTATGGCCAGACAACTTGTCTGGCCTAATGGTATTAAATTATACACACAAGTTTTCCTTGAGAATCAGTCTGTTTACTAATGAAAACCATAACAAAGCCGCTACAGTAATTCCTAAGATTAGCCTTCACATAGAGGTAGAAAAACTCTGACGAGGGCTTTAATTTGTAGTATGTAATGATACAGGAGTGACAAATTTTATATACCAGTATAGAGTGAAAGAAAATGTCGGTCGAATAAAACTAGAAAAAGTTTCTCAGGTTTGGGAGACAGAGAATCACGCACAATCTTTCAGAACCCTTAACTCATATGCCTGTGGCAGAGAGAACTGTGTATGACTTGGGCTTCATTTCTGAGTGACTGTTCTGATTAAGCATTTAAAATTTCTATGTTCCTTCAATCTTTTTTTTTTTTTTTTCCAGACAAAGGAATCCCTTACCATGGAAACCATAAAAGGGTATCATTACTTTTCTATGTTCATGTCCCTGTTTGTTACATTCCACATTTCTGCAGTTTAGTAGTATGTGGCTTACTTTTTATATGCATCTTTTGCCTCACAAATTTTCAGTTTGATAAATTTTCAAGCTAGTGATTCATTAAGTGGAAGTATCTGTCCTTATGTACTAATCACATGTGCTTCTTGTTAAGTCATTTCCAGTTATTGAGTGTACATTCCTGTATTTTTAACTAGATTTGTTAACTTGCAGAATATTGAGTTACAAATTTGGGGGAAAAAACAGGTCCCCAGAATGAGATTTTCACTCTGCAGCGGAGTGTGCGCTGATATGAAACTTCCTGGCAGATTAAAACTGTGTGCCCGACCGAGACTCGAACTCGGGACCCTTGCCTTTCGCGGGCAAGTGCTCCACCGAGCTACCGAAGCACGACTCACGCCCGGTACTCACAGTTTTATTTCTGCCAGTACCTCGTCTCCTACCTTCCAAACTTTACAGAAGCTCTCCTGCGAAACTTGCAGAACTACCACTCCTGAAAGAAAGGATATTGCGGAGACATGGCTTAGCCACAGCCTGGGGGATGTTTCCAGAATGAGATTTTCACTCTGCAGCGGAGTGTGCGCTGATATGAAACTTCCTGGCAGATTAAAACTGTGTGCCTGACCGAGACTCGAACTCGGGTCCCTTGCCTTTCACGGGCAAGTGCTCCACCAACTGAGCTACCGAAGCACGACTCACGCCCGGTACTCACAGCTTTACTTCTGCCAGTACCTCGTCTCCTACCTTCCAAACTTTACGGAAGCTGTTTCAAAAAACAGGTCACTCAGACCCCAGGATCTGAGGCACCCACTTGCTGAGATAACAATGGGAGAAAAAGATGAGGATAGAAGCTTTAGAGAGAGGAGCTCAAAGATATGAGATTGCTAACCACTATAATATTAAAAAAGGAAATGGATAGGTTAAAGTTAGATATAGTGGGAATTAGTGAAGTTCGGTGGCAGGAGGAACAAGACTTTTGGTCAGGTGATTACAGGATTATAAATACAAAATCAAATAGGGGTAATGCAGGAGTAGGTTTAATAATGAATAAAAAAATAGGAGTGCGGGTTAGCTACTACAAACAGCATAGTGAACGCATTATTGTGGCCAAGATAGACACAAAGCCCATGCCTACTACAGTAGTACAAGTTTATATGCCAACTACCTCTGCAGATGATGCAGAAATAGATGAAATGTATGACGAGATAAAAGAAATTATTCAGGTAGTGAAGGGAGATGAAAATTTAATAGTCATGGGTGACTGGAATTCGTCAGTAGGAAAAGGGAGAGAAGGAAACATAGTAGGTGAATATGGATTGGGGGGAAGGAATGAAAGAGGAAGCCGCCTTGTAGAATTTTGCACAGAGCATAACTTAATCATAGCCAATACTTGGTTCAAGAATCATAAAAGAAGGTTGTATACCTGGAAGAATCCTGGAGATACTAAAAGGTATCAGATAGATTATATAATGGTAAGACAGAGATTTAGGAACCAGGTTTTAAATTGTAAGACATTTCCTGGAGCAGATGTGGATTCTGACCACAATCTATTGGTTATGAACTGCAGATTGAAACTGAAGAAACTCCAAAAAGGTGGGAATTTAAGGAGATGGGACCTCGATAAACTGAAAGAACCAGAGGTTGTAGAGAGTTTCAGGGAGAGCATAAGGGAACAATTGACAGGAATGGGGGAAAGAAATACAGTAGAAGAAGAATGGGTAGCTCTGAGGGATGAAGTAGTGAAGGCAGCAGAGGATCAAGTAGGTAAAAAGACGAGGGCTAATAGAAATCCTTGGGTAACAGAAGAAATATTGAATTTAATTGATGAAAGGAGAAAATATAAAAATGCAGTAAATGAAGCAGGCAAAAAGAAATACAAACGTCTCAAAAATGATATCGACAGGAAGTGCAAAATGGCTAAGCAGGGATGGCTAGAGGACAAATGTAAGGATGTAGAGGCTTGTCTCACTAGGGGTAAGATAGATACTGCCTACAGGAAAATTAAAGAGACCTTTGGAGAGAAGAGAACCACTTGTATGAATATCAAGAGCTCAGATGGCAACCCAGTTCTAAGCAAAGAAGGGAAGGCAGAAAGGTGGAAGGAGTATATAGAGGGTTTATACAAGGGCGATGTACTTGAGGACAATATTATGGAAATGGAAGAGGATGTAGATGAAGACGAAGTGGGAGATAAGATACTGCGTGAAGAGTTTGACAGAACACTGAAAGACCTGCGTCGAAACAAGGCCCCGGGAGTAGACAACATTCCATTTGAACTACTGATGGCCTCGGGAGAGCCAGTCATGAAAAAACTCTACCATCTGGTGAGCACGATGTATGAGACAGGCGAAATACCCTCAGACTTCAAGAAGAATATAATAATTCCAATCCCAAAGAAAGCAGGTGTTGACAGATGTGAAAATTACCGAACTATCAGTTTAATAAGTCACAGCTGCAAAATACTAACGCGAATTCTTTACAGACGAATGGAAAAACTGGTAGAAGCCGACCTCGGTGAAGATCAGTTTGGATTCCGTAGAAATGTTGGAACACGTGAGGCAATACTGACCTTACGACTTATCTTAGAAGAAAGATTAAGAAAAGGCAAACCTACATTTCTAGCATTTGTAGACTTAGAGAAAGCTTTTGACAATGTTAACTGGAATACTCTCTTTCAAATTCTGAAGGTGGAAGGGGTAAAATACAGGGAGCGAAAGGCTATTTACAGTTTGTACAGAAACCAGACGGCAGTTATAATAGTCGAGGGACATGAAAGGGAAGCAGTGGTTGGGAAAGGAGTAAGACAGGGTTGTAGCCTCTCCCCGATGTTATTCAATCTGTATATTGAGCAAGCAGTGAAGGAAACAAAAGAAAAATTCGGAGTAGGGATTAAAGTTCATGGAGAAGAAGTAAAAACTTTGAGGTTCGCCGATGACATTGTAATTCTGTCAGAGACAGCAAAGGACTTGGAAGAGCAGTTGAACGGAATGGACAGTGTCTTGAAAGGAGGATATAAGATGAACATCAACAAAAGCAAAACGAGGATAATGGAATGTAGTCGAATTAAGTCGGGTGATGCTGAGGGAATTAGATTAGGAAATGAGACACTTAAAGTAGTAAAGGAGTTTTGCTATTTGGGGAGCAAAATAACTGATGATGGTCGAAGTAGAGAGGATATAAAATGTAGACTGGCAATGGCAAGGAAAGCGTTTCTCAAGAAGAGGAATTTGTTAACATCGAGTATAGATTTAAGTGTCAGGAAGTCGTTTCTGAAAGTATTTGTATGGAGTGTAGCCATGTATGGAAGTGAAACATGGACGATAACTAGTTTGGACAAGAAGAGAATAGAAGCTTTCGAAATGTGGTGCTACAGAAGAATGCTGAAGATAAGGTGGGTAGATCAGGTAACTAATGACGAGGTATTGAATAGGATTGGGGAGAAGAGAAGTTTGTGGCACAACTTGACTAGAATGAGGGATCGGTTGGTAGGACATGTTTTGAGGCATCAAGGGATCACAAATTTAGCATTGGAGGGCAGTGGGGAAGGTAAAAATCGTAGAGGGAGACCAAGAGATGAATACACTAAGCAGATTCAGAAGGATGTAGGTTGCAGTAGATACTGGGAGATGAAGAAGCTTGCACAGGATAGAGTAGCATGGAGAGCTGCATCAAACCAGTCTCAGGACTGAAGACCACAACAACAACAACAACAACCACTATGTTAGCCTCATCCCAGAGAAGATGAGGAGAGATTAGTCATTGTTATTTGCACAGACACAGTTATAATTATCAGAGAATAACAGTTATCAATAGGCTGGAGGAATAGATGCCAACTGATCATGAACATTGTTTCTTAACTTATGAGTAGCAAAGATTTCTATTGCTCACCTAATTATTATTATTATTTAATTTCAAGGAATGGTCAATAAAATGTTTCTCATTTTCTTTTGAATTTACAGGCATTTATTACATTACATCTGCAAGAACAGAATAGAAAGTTCTAAAATGTGTTGCTACAGGACAGTATTGAAGACTGGATAGGTGGATTGGATATCTAATGAGGAGTTGCTGAATCAAAGTAGATAAAATTGAAATTTATGGCATAACTTGACTAAAAGAAGGGATTGGTTAATAGGACACATTTTGAGGCAACAATAAAATAGTTGGTTTGATAATGGAAAAAAGTGTGTGTGGGGGGGGGGGGGGTAAAAATTGTACGTGAAGATGAAGACTTGACTCGGTAATTGAGTTCAAATGAATGTAGGTTGCAGTAGTTAAGCTGAGACTAATAGGCCTGTGCAGGATATGCTAGCGTGGAGAACTGCAGAAAACTAGTCTGTGGACTGAAGGCTGCAAGAATATCATCTGCAAGCAAATTGTGAAAGACATTTCTGCCAGAATACAAAACCCCACTCTGAACTCTAGACCAAAGAGGCAGTATCATCACAGAATTATTTGTGTGTTTTCATTATCGTTGTGTGAACCACCTGTTGGAACAGATTCTTAACGTTCACCACAAATAACATTAAGGAGTACTTATAGTAAGAATTGAGCACAACAATTACAAATCTTTGAAAATTACCTGCTTACACAATGTACTAATTGCTCTCTATTTTATTTACCATAGTTGTTTTTATTTATATACTTATTTTCTAATTTTGCTGCTAGTATGCAGGCTTACGTTACACATTTCCCATGTTGTGCTGTGAGTAAATGCCACAGTACAGCCCCATAACAGGATCATGTTTGTAAAGCACTGTAGTCTTCAAGACAATCTTCACATTGATGACAGATTTATTTTCTTATTGTATCTTTATAATTTTATACTGTACTTTCTGTTTTAACACATTCCATTTTAATTCAGTATTTTACTTTACATAGATTTTTTGGTCAGTTTACTTCTCTTTTGTTCATTATGTGCATAGGTGCTACTAACAGCTGTTTCAGTTCTACCTTGAATTACATTACAATATAAATCCATGGAGTTCCAGTCTGATCTGAGGTGAGCTGTCGTGTCTGCCTGTAAGTCAATAAAACAGAATGTATTTATAACCCTCTGATAAATACAAAGTATCAGCCACATCTTGTTGACTTTTTGAACCCACCAGTCAATACAATGAAACCTCTTTAAGCCAACCACTTGAATTTTTGTGGGAAAGTGGTCGCCTGGAGGGATGGTCTCCTTAAAGAGTGATCAAGGTAGAACATGATGCTGAACATTATGATTTAAACACAGTTAATGACAACTGCTACAATGAAAAACAAGCTCTTGTAATATGTTAATAATAATAATACAGTACATACCTAATCATTTATGTAAAAAAACATGCAGAAATTGGCATCTGCACACACCTTTTCATACATCAGCTTACAATCACATTCTCATACTCCTTTTCCACCTCAGATAGTAAGTACATCAGTTTCTAGTTGGAAAGCTCAGAAGCAAGGGACTTACGTCTAGTGATACTGTGTAAGGCATCGCTTAATGGAATCGCCTTTACAGGAATTGCATCATATTCACTATCACGTCAAAGTTAGTGTTTTGTCTGGAATAGCTTTAAAAATAAACAAGTTTCATCCATGCTGTAAATGTCACTATCACATCAGCCACATGTAATTACACTAAATCTCAACTTCTAGTCGGATACAATATCTCAGTTAACTTCTACACTTCCTTCTCAGAATGCCGGGGGGGGGGGGGGGGGGGGGGGGGGCGTGTTGAACACGAAATTGGCCCAACCAGCCATTATTTGCATTGAAATTAGGAATTCCAAAATTAGAAGCATATTTAAGAGCTTTTTCTTGTAGCATCAGTCCACTAATAGGCAATCCTTTGGCGCGTACTGTATTAAATCATTCTAAAACAGCATTATTAACATCTGTGCGGTAGCGTTCTCGCTTCCCACGCCCGGGTTCCCGGGTTCGATTCCCGGCGGGGTCAGGGATTTTCTCTGCCTCGTGATGGCTGGGTGTTGTGTGCTGTCCTTAGGTTAGTTAGGTTTAAGTAGTTCTAAGTTCTAGGGGACTTATGACCACAGCAGTTGAGTCCCATAGTGCTCAGAGCCATTTTTTTATTAACATCTTTAAATGGTAGCCACCAGTTTTCTTTGGATTTTTGTTGACATTTTCTTCCCATTCCTTAATGTACCTGCTGTGATTTGTAATAGTATTCTGTATTTGACTTTTTCACAGTTAAACCCACTCTCTAATTGGCACTGAGATTTTCCTTTTTCACTCTCTCTACTAACAGAGATTTACTATTCTAGTGAAAGAACACCAAGTTTACTTTTATCTGAAGTAGCCATGACTGTTCACTACAGAGGAAAAATCAGAACTGTTTGCTATCAAAAGTACAAATGACAATGAAATATTAGAGATTTTCATGTCAAGAAACCTTACAGTAATATTGTAATTCCCTCTTCTATGATTGTTTGCAGTTGTTGTAAAGGGAAGACATTGTTAGCTAAAGAGTAGTCGTTGGTCAGGAAAAGAGATTGTCATCTTAAAGGGGATAAAGATGCTTTGGTCTTAAGGAAGTTTATGTCCACTCCTTAAAAGTATGGTTGTTTAGAGAGGGGATCAGCTTAAAGGGGTGGTTTTCTCAAGAGGTTTCACTATATGTGGTTTTCATAACACATGAGTCACAAACGTGCTTTCATAACATATGAATATGACATGGGGAACTTAACTACAATACTTAGATAGCAACTCATAGTGAACAACCTGAAAATGACCTGATGGTCAAAAGCAGTTGTGGAGTTAAAGATTAATAAGCTATCTATATCCGAGTGCAGCCAAGGTGAAAATATTGTATTTCATTTGTGCAGTGTCTCATTTAGATTCTCCTACAAAGCATAGGTAAATTTGCATTATTATTTTACTGAAATACAATTTTCTGATAAAATGTAAATGTATTAGAACTGAGAATTGTAGTCTGATGTGTATTGTACATGAAGATGCAAATGATAGGGGAGTGAATTCAGGAAATGACAATGTTACTGTACTTCTCTATGTGTATTCTGAGATGTTTCTTTATTGATTTGCAAGTTTATATTTTCTCCATGGGTGACTTACAGCATTTGAACACTGTTTAAATTAAATTTTCAAAATATGTATATATATTCAAGCTGTGAAATTTCCAATGATTTTGCATGAAAAGAAATAGCAAGAACTGCTTCATAGTACAGTGCAGGATGAATTTAGAATTACTATTGGTCATCCATCCGGTCTTGGGAAATTTTCTTCAGATGAACATCTATGTCACTGTTGTTACTGTGGTCTTCAGTCCAGATACTGGTTTGATGCAGCTATACGTGCTACTCTATCCTGTGCAAGCTTCTACATCTCCCAGTACCTACTGCAACCTACATCCTTCTGAATCTGTTTATTGTATTCATCTCTTGGTCTCCCTCTATGATTTTTACCCTCCACACTGTCCTCCAATACTAAATTGGTGATCCCTTGATGCCTAAGGATATGTACTACCAAGCAATCCCTTCTTCTAGTCAAGTTGTGCCACAAATTTCTCTTCTCCCCAATTCTATTCAATACCTCTTCATTAGTTATGTGATCTACCCATCTAATCTTCAACATTCTTCTGTAGCACCACCAGATCAAAAGTATCTGGACACTTGCCTGAAAATGACTTACAAGTTCATGGCACCCTACATTGGTAATGCTGGAATTCAATGTGGTGTTGTCTCACCCTTAGCCTTGATGACAACTTCCACTCTCACAGGCATACGTTCAATCAGCTGCTGGAAGGTTTCTTGAGGAATGGCAGCCCATTCTTTACAGGGTGTTGGACTGGAGAAAGGTATCGATGTCGCTCGGTGAGGCCTGGCACAAACTCGGCATTCCAAAACATCCCAAAGGTGTTCTATACGATTCAGGTCACGACTCTGTGCAGGCCAGTCCATTACAGGGATGTTATTGTCGTCTAACCACTCCACCACAGGCCGTGCATTATGAACAGGTGCTGGATCGTGTTGAAAGATGCAGTCACCATCCCCGAATTGCTCTTCAATAGTGGGAAGCAAGAAGATGCTTAAAACATCAGTGTCGGCCTGTGCCATGCAAAACAACAATGGGTGCAAGCCCCCTCCATGAAAAACATGATCATACCATAACACCACCGCCTCCAAATTTTACTGTTGGCACTACACACACTGGCAGATGACACTCACCGGGCATTCGCCATACCCACACCCTGCCATCGGATCGCCACATTGTGTACCGTGATTTGTCACTCCACACAACATTTTTCCACTATTCAATCCTCCAATGTTTATGCTCCTTACACCAAGTTAGGTGTCATTTTGCATTTAACAATGTGATGTGTGGCTTTTTTCTCACCTTGCGCTCAACTGTCATAATACTTGCAGTGAATCCTAATGCAGTTTGGATTTCCTGTGTGATAGTCTGGATAGATGTCTGCGTATTACACATTACATTCAACTGTCGGCGGTCTCTGTCAGTCAACAGACGAGGTCAGCCTGTACACTTTTGTGCTGTATGTGTCCCTTCACATTTCCACTTCATTATCACATTGGAAACAGTGGACCTAGGGACATTTAGGAGTGTGGAAATTTCACGTACAGATGTACGACACGAGTGACACCCAATTGTCTGACCATGTTCAAAGTCCATGAGTTCCACGGAGCGCCCTATTCTTCTTTCTCACGAGGTCTAATGACTACTGAGGTTACTGATATGGACTATCTGGCAGTAGGCGGCAGCACAATGCACCTAATGTGAAAAACGTGTATTTTTGGGGGTGTCTGGGTACTTTTGATCATGTAGTGTACCTATATTAGTCTTAACATCTTCGACTTCCTTGGTAAAAGTGATCATATTTAATGTTTGAAATGAAATGCCATTGCTAACATATTTTCATCGCACGTTACAAGGCTATTGATCATTACTCTACGTTGCCTGAAATGACATTGCATTATTCTGAATAGATGTGTGTATTGTGTCCCTGCTTCTGACATGAGTGTTGTTGTTGTGGTCTTCATTTCGAAGACTGCTTTGATGCAGCTCTCCATGCTTGTCTAACATGTGGAAGCCTCTTCATCTTTGCTCAACTACTGCAACTACATTCATTTTACCCATTTATTATAATAAAGTCTTGGTCTCCTTTTACAGTTTCTATCCCCACACTTCCTTCCACTGCCACAGACACAATTTCTTTATGTCTCAGGAAGTCTTCTGTTAATCAGTCTCTTCTTTTACACAATTTGCACCATAAATTTCTTTTTTCCCCAATTAGACTCAATACTTCCTAATTAGTTGCTAGTTCTATCCATATAATCTTCAGCATTCTTCTGTAATGCGACATTTCAAAAGCTATTTTCTTCTTGTCTGACATACTTATTGTCCACATTTTGCTTCTGAACAAGGTCTAACTCCAGACAGAAAGCATCAGAAAAGGCTATCTAACACTTAAATTTATGGACTGAAGGAAGGACAGGCAATGGCTCCTAGATGGCGGAGAAGATAAATCAGTGGGGAAAGTTGAAAATTTGGGCTGAACGTGGACTCGAAAGCAGATTTACTGCTTCTCATGAACAGTTGCTTCAGCCATCCAGACATAGCCCTGACCGACACAAATTTCCAACTTATCATCACACTCTTAGCATAGTGTGTGTGTGTGTGTGTGGGGGGGGGGGGGGGGGGGGTGACATACTCATGGCCCAGTAATCCCTTCTGTGGAGATGCGTACATAAATGAACACTACATCAGTAAAGTGAGGATAAGTTGAAAATTTGCATAATTCAAGGACCACATCCAGGTGGCTGAAGCAGTTAAGGCAACTGCTCATGAGAAGCAGTAAAAAAAAAGTTCTGGTCTGGCACAAATTTTCAACTTTCGCCGTTGATTTATTTCAGTGCCCACTAACAGCCATTATTTATATATACTTATATTTATATTCAGTGGTAACAATTTTCTCTTTTTCAGAAATTTTTTTCTTGCTACTGAAGTAGTGCCCACATATGTGTGGATCTGTGCAGAAGAGTTTCTCTCTCCCTCCTCCCTCCCTCCCCCTCCTCCCCATCCTCCCACTCCCCCTCCCCCTCCTCCCTCTCTCCCCCCTCTACCCCCCTCTACCCCCCCCCCCCCCCCCACACACACACACACACTTGTCATTAGTGTGAGGATAAGTTCAGTCAGGTACTTTATCTGTTTGGCTGTAACCATTAAGGCAACAGTTCATGAGAAGCAGTAAATCCAGGTTCAAGTCCTGGTCCAGCACAAATTTTCAACTTTCCCCATTGCAGTAAAGTCAATGAAATGAAGCAGAATCTCACAGATCAACGACATCACTTAGGAATGACATAACAAACACAAAAAATGCACTTGAAAATGGGAATCATTTCCCGAAATGCGTTGTGCAAAAAATAAAATAAAGAAAATCATAACTGGTAACAGATGAGTTATTTATAAACAAACCTATTGTTTCCACAGTTTCAGGCTTTCAGAACCATTTATAATGGATCAAATCAGTTTGATGCCTAAGACAGTGAATTCTAAATACCTTGGCTGTCTCTTGGCAGTCTATGATATTGTCACTATGACTTAATGTAATTCTGCAGACACTCATTTAACTTTCCTACTTCTCCATAAATAGGGACCGCTAAGTCATAACTGTTGTCTTCTCAACAGAATTTTTCAAACTGTGCTCCATAGTGTAATTGCAGAAAGAATACTGTGCTGGTTGTACGCCTGTCTCAGTGCAGCGTCAGAGCTATCAGAGTGTCTGAGGCCTGTTGCCTTTTCTGGTGGTCAGTGGAAGGATTTCCACCATTGCCAGTACTAGACTGATACAGTGTAGTCCTTGGTTGACAACGATCTCTGGGGCTGCTGGCGACGGTATTTTCAGATGAATGTGACTCACTGATGGGGATGACAAGAGAAGCAGAAATTGGTCCCAGTTTGAGAAGCAAGAATAAGAAAGTTAACAGACTGTGGAGAGAAAGCCAAGAGATATTTTGGAGTCAATTTTGTGCATACAGGAAAGTGCAGCAAGAAAAAGGCATTTAAATTTGTGAAACAGATGTTTATATACTTCCTGCATGGCCACTTCCTGCAGATAATGGCCATGCCAACATATTTGTTCCAGGAAAAAGGTGTTGGTAGCAGGAGGAAAAAGTCTAAACAGCACAAAAAGTAATTTCTTTCTTTATTATCAATATACTACAATCTCTATTAGCCATTCCATCATGCCATTGGGATTATCCTGTTGAGTGACTATTGAACTACATGGAAGGCTTATTTCCTTCAGTATTCTTTAAGTGGGTGTTATTAACTGCTAGCAACCAATGCTGGCTTTGCAAGGGCAAGACTAAGTATTTACGACTGAAAGACTTGTCTGGTGTAGTGGTAATTTTGTTTATGGGCCAGAGTTATAATTGAAAAATCAGTGGACAACATTAGGTAACTGAAAATCATCACTTCCATATAAATTAAATAATTTAAGCAGCACAACCCACTTTCCGGCATCCTGCAGCACCCAAATGCTGCAATAGCTTCTGAGAATAGCTTTCTCATACAAACAGAAAAAAAACATGGCGGGGGGACTGTAATTCATTATAGGTCAGATATTTTGCCTCAAATATTTATACATTATGTGCGCAACCAAATGTATGTATGTATTAGTGGAAAGTCCCTATAGTAGTTCTTGAGGTTAGCCATATATAGGCAGAAAAAGGCTGTGGGGGACTTTAATTTGTAACATATATAAAAGGAAACTCTTTGTATTTATGTATAGATTCTGGTGATAATAACTTCCTGTAGCTTATTGTCCTGGTGTAAATCTTTCAATTGGTTGTCACTTCAGCACTCTGTGTCTCCCTAGCCAATTATGTGACTAGAAAAGGTGACGTACCATTTAATGTAGGATCTAAAAGGTTTCATTTCTGGTGAATCTCCTGGTAGGTTAAGAAAAGGGAGATACAAATCCTTGGTCTGACCAGGATTCAATTCTGCAACCTTTCGGGTACTGAGCCTGCATTTCACTGCTAGACCAACAAAACCAACTTTCATTCAACTCTGGGAAAATGAGACCTACAGTTTAATATGGAGTTTTAACCACATTTCAGTTCTGATAAATTTGTACATCATTGAGAGGTGAATACTAGGTTAAAAGACAGCACTGAAAAATCTGTGCTGTGTCTGTGATTCAACCCTGCGACCTTTCAGTTTTGAGGCACACACTAGACCACCAGACTTGACACAGATCCTGTTCAAGCTCTGCTTCTGTTTGGAGCTGCAATGGCTATACTGCTGGATGGCAATGTCATTCTTTTTGCACCACAGTGCACTTTTAAATCATCATAGTTTAGCAAATTTCCATGCAATATTTATAAACTATTTACAGAAACTGTACTTGTGAACAATTATACAGACAGAAGTGATCAGGGAACTTCAATGTATATAAATAGAGAAGAGAAGAAGATTGTGTCCTCTACTTTCTCTTTGCTGTTTTTCACCACTGTACTTCATCTTCTATATAGTTCTCCTCTGTCTCTGTTCTTATTTAATTTTCTTTTGATGTTGTGCCCTCTTGTAGAATTTCATTTTACACCCACCCTCCCTATTTTACATTGTATGTCTGTTTCACCTTTCTGCTCATTTTCCCTTATTTTACTTGTTCTTGTAACTTGAACTTTATTGTATCTCCTCTCTTCTATCGGGACAGCTGATAATTTTCGCATCATTCCTTAAGTGGTGTATTGATGTATATAGACCCCCACACCATATGCGATGCACGCTCCACCCAACACCGTGCTTGTGGCACTGCATGTAATAGACACCAGTGACAATGATATATTGCAATCGAAGATTGTCTCACAACCATTCAGGCTGCTGACACCATAAGTGAAAATGCTGCGAGTTTTCACAATAAATTAAAGGTTACTAAAAAAATGTGAAACATCAAATACAAAATAAAATTGTTTCTTATTTCTAGAGATTGAGTACTATTGACGTGTATAATGTTTTCATTTCACGTTAAGGTGTGCACTTTGCACATTTATCTAATTTTAATTTATTTTCATGTGATTATTAATGAAAAGTAAAAGATGTTATTAAATTGTGATTCAGTGTTTGTTAAGTAACATTTACACATGTTAATAAACATGTAACGTAAATAAAAGTAAAATAAAGTTGATTCCAACAAGGCCTGACTCATGACTTTATTATCACCAGATTTCTACACTGCTCATTCAGTTACTGGCAGCTTTGTTAATAAGGTTGAATTGTTTTGTAATCAGCAGTGGTCAGACATTTTCTGATTTTTGAAGACTATTTTTTGGAGTGTTTTTGAAAACTACATTGTACTGCATTTAAAAATTGATGCCAGGTCACTGACCTACAAATCCCATAAGTGTGAAAAAATTAAAGAGAGCCATTCTGTAAGATCCTCTTCTGAGTAAAAAAGATGATACAAGTGCACAGTCTTACCTGACTCTGGTGGAAGATTGGATTTCTAGTGGAGAAAATTTGTGCTTTATATTAAAATGAGATAAACATATGTAATGTTAATTTCTTCTTTATTTAAACCATAATGCACCTTGTTTCTCGGCACACAATAATTACTGCTATTACAAAATATGATTTAATGAACAAGCCCTAGGCTTGTGAAGAAAGACAGAGAAAAAAAAATACAGAAAGTTTTTAACACATTCCAGTCAGAAGGTATGCTACTTGCAAGAAACTGCAAACGAAGTTTCTAGAAGATTCATAATGAGCAGGATTCATGTTACCAATTCTTGCACTTAAAACATTGAATCCAATCATCTGGTGATGGATTATTGTACTTTTTACTAAAGGTTCGAAAGTGATTGCTTTGCAGAGTTTCTGCAGCAGTAAAAAGTTTGTGGATGTCAATAAATTTCTTCCATAGTGTAAGTTCTCCAATGTTTCAGCCACTGTTGCAAATGACCTTCCTCATGATGTTGAGAGTCATTTGCAATGATGGCCAAAACATTGGAGAATTTTACGTATTACAGTGCAGTCCCATAACCCGAAGAATTTTATTGCCAGTGACAATGGCCTTGCCTCACTCGGGAGATGCTTTATTAAAACTACTGCTCTGGTATGTGACATTCAAAGACAGATATCTTCATCAGAGAATGTGCATCAATATGGCGGATAAATTCCATATAGTTTGATTGCCTTTGTTGCCTTTGCCATTGGGTCCTTCCATCGGTAAGGGGTTATAAATCATCCAACAATAACTTTCTACTTAACTACATGTTGATTGTGGTTAATAAGCCACAGGTTGCATTCTTGTGGAAAAAAGCCAGTTGATGGCCATGCAATGGTGGATACACTGGCTACCATCTGATCACAGATCACAGAAGTTGAGCACCACCATGCATGGTCAGTACTTGAATGATGGACTGTCCGGATACACCACATGCTGTTGATAGTTTTCCCTTTGCCTTTATGGCAGAGGGGATGGAGGGGTGGTGGCATAAATTCCCTGATCAACAATCTTTGTGCCAGTGTCCTGGATTAAAATTCAAACCTCTCTGCACAGCTCTCATACTTGGGTGCTGATGACCGCACAGTTGAGTGTCCCACAAACCAATCATCATCATCTCATACGTGGCAAAGGAAAGATGCCTGTGGGTGCGAAGGATAGGGAAAGCTATCCCATTTAGGCAGGCGTACCTGCCTTTGGGGTCTCCCAGCCATTCATGGCATGTGCCTTTATTTTTTTAATGGTATGAGAAAGAAATGATCCAATGGCTATATTTTACCACTGCTGTGTGGAAGACTGGTACACACATAAATGCTGTGGTGTGCAATGAAGGATGCCATTCAGACTCAAATGTGATGAATAATTGTCCAAAACTAACAAAACTGGATTCTCTTCAGTTGGCTGTATTTTTATCAAACTGTTTTAACCATGTCAGCTACAAATCTGAGTTAATGTATCCAATCTTTGAATAGATCATCAGTTACCCAGGAAGGACACCCTTCTTCCGACACTTTTTCATCTTTTACGGCAAATATTGTGCCTGGAGGTGTATAATTCCTCCTAGCTCCTGTAACACATACAGTGGCTGTCAGATAAGCTCCTTTTCTGGATCCAATTTTGATTATGTACTTCTTGTGATCATGTTGCAATCATTTCCTGAGGTTTGTTAGGAACAGTTGTAATCCCTCGCTCGTCCTATTAAAAACGTGATGAGCGTTCATTAGGGTCGAAAGATTATCGAAGAAGATGCTCATTTGCTGCCTGTTGAACCCCATCACATGTTCGACGTTATTTTTCTGTTGAATGTTATAGTTAATGTTTAGTCTCAGCATGAAATCATAAGCCTAGTCCTTTTCCAGCTATCTTAGATGCTTGTGAAATTTATTTTTTATGTTGTTATTCTTAGAAATATTATAAGCTAATATTGTGACATCTTGGGGTGCCGCACCATTATATCTCTACAAAACCTCTATTGTTCCATAAGTTCCAATTCCTGATCATCATTTAAAGTGATCCCAAATCTTCCAAGTTTGCTTATTCCAAAAATCTTTAAAAAAGGTTCAGATTATTAACCCATTAACTACCAGATGTTTTTAATTTCCCTTATTGCTATTCGTTTACATCCACCGTAAGAAACACACCTAATTTCAAGTACTGCAGGAACATTTTTTGAGAAATTTCAAATTGTGGCTCCATCCCTAAAAGAGGTTCATGAGAGACAACATCTATTTTTGATGCCACTGTTCGAAGCACTCTGTGTGTAGTCCCACATCAAATTGTTTTCTTAAATACATTTCCTCTGTTTCCCCATTTCTATATATTCAAGGTTGAGTTTTATGGGTGTTTTACTGTCAGGGGGAACACAATTGTTTAAGGATTTAGTGAAAGATTTTCGACCATCCATTTTTTGATCAGATATTGGTGAAGACAGCTCAAGATTTGTCCTGACAACCACGCTTCTGTAACCCCATCAGGGACGCAGTACAACTCAGTGTATAGGAGCTTATCAGTACTACATCAGTGGCGCTGGTGAGCAAAGGGAAGTCCTAGTTTTATCCCTTGTTTTGATTCTGTATTTTCAAATGTTCCATTCCATTTTGCCAGTCATCCCTTTTGCTTTTTATATTCTGTGACAAGTTTAGGTAGGGGATGTAAAACTTTTTTTGCAGCTCTGTGCCATCAATTTACTTGTAATAGAGGCTCAGTGCTTCCATGGTCGGATAATAGATTGAAAAAGCTGTTGTTATTTGTAGTTATAGCCAAAAGTTCATTTTGTGAATCAAATCTGTAGTCATATGTTCCACGTTCTTCTTTCTTCATCCGCTTGTCTGTTGAAATGGAGCATTTATTCATCCCGTTGAACTGAAATGTTTCTGTTGCTCTGGTGTCAATATCTTGCAAATGTTTAATCAGAGAAAATCCCCTGAGGAGTTGTCAAAGTTTGTGTCTTTTTCGTCTCTTGAGCGTGGACAGGTTTGTGTGATAAATTCCAGGTGTCTTTGACTTGCATTCATGCACCTGCATTAGGTAACAACAGTAATGCCAATAATATCAGTGCTAAAAATTTTCAGAGAACATGCTAAATTTCAGAAAATTTCGGTTTGGTTTGTGAATCTATGGGCAAAAGCTTATCCTGTTCTTCTGCTGTAATACCTTAGAACTTAGAGTTGTCATTGAGATGGAGAAACTATTTGATTTCGTATTACCTATTTCAACCTGTGCATTTCCTCATGCATTAGATGTCCAAGTAATAGTATTCATGCCAAAAGAAATCTTCTTGAGAAAGAGAATGATAGCCAGTGAAGAGAATCTGTGCATCATATGAGACAAATGATGCCTGTCATCTGGACTTTAAGGTCATACTTGAGTCATTCCAGCTGCTGGCAGAGAACATTGACAATACTGGCCATGCTCATGGAGCTTCAATGAAGGTTTTATTTATTTATTTATTTATTTTTATTTTTTAGGCATTTCTACGTCCATTCCAGATAATGGTAGCTGTGGGAGACATGGAAGTATAAGTGTAAGATCGAGGGAACCCCCCCTCCCTCCCCCAAAGATGAGAGTATTAAAATCCAAGTGGTTGACTGCCAAAGCATTTGCGACAAAGTGCTAAAGTTTGAAGTGCTTCTAAAAAGCAATGAGACTCACATAATACTAGATACAGAAAGATGGTCAAAATTCAAAGTTCACAACAGTGAAATTGTTGGGAAAAATGAAAGCATGTATCGAAAGGATAAGCTAATAGAAAATGGAGATGCGGTATTGGTCACAGTAGACGAGAAATCCATATCTACTAAGAAAGAAAGTGAAGCTACTGGCTAGATTGTTGGGGCAAGATTCAAGATCAGGGATGGGCATACAATTATAATTGGATCCTTCTATCAACCACAAGACTCACCTGATGTAAAGAACAACTTTAGAGAAAACTCCATTCACTAGTACCTAAGTTCCCCAATCATGCTGTAATCATCAGAGGATACTTTAATCATCTAAAAATCAAATGGGACAACTAGAGTTTAGTTAGTGGGTGTAACAAAACATCCCGTGAGACATTGCTAAATGCTTTCTCTGAAAACTGCCTGGAACAGATGGTTCGTAACCCCACACATGGTGGAATTATATTTGATCCGATGGCAACAAATAGACTTGACATCTTTGAGGCTGTCTGCATTGAAGCTGGTATCTGTGACCATGAGGCAATTGTAGTAGCACTTATTACCAAAGTATAAAGGGCAACTAAAACAAATAGAAGGTTCAGTGAATTAGATAAAGTAGTGCCATACGTCAGTGGGAAACTTGAAACTTTTAGCTCAGGACAGCAGCATGTAGAGGAACTGTTGTTGTTGTTGTTGTTGTTGTGGTGGTCTTCTGTCCTGAGACTGGTTTGATGCAACTCTACGTGCTACTCTATCCTGTGCAAGCTTCTTCATCTCCCAGTACCTACTGCAACATACATCCTTCTGAATCTGCTTAGTGTATTCATCTCTCGGTCACCCTCTACAAATTTTACGCTCCACGCTGCCCTCGAATACTAAATTGGCGATCCCTTGATGCCTCAGAACATGTCCTACCAACCGATCCCTTCTTCTAGTCAAGTTGTGCCACAAACTCCTCTTCTCCCCAATTCTATTCAATACCTCCTAATTAGTTATGTGATCTACCCATTTAATCTTCAGCATTCTTCTGTAGCACCACATTTCAAAAGCTTCTATTCTCTTCTTGTCTAAACTGGTTATCGACGACGTTTCACTTCCATACATGGCTACACTCCATACAAATACTTTCAGAAACGACTTCCTGACACTTAAAAGTATGCTCGATGTTAACAAATTTCTCTTCTTCAGAAATGCTTTCCTTGCCATTGCCAGTCTATGTTTTATATCCTCTCTACTTCGACCATCATCAGTTATTTTGTTCCCCAAATAGCAAAACTCCTTTATTACTTTAAGTGTCTCATTTCCTAATCTAATTTCGTCAGTATCACTCGACTTAATTCAACTACATTCCATTATCCTTGTTTTGCTTTTGTTGATGTTCATCTTATATCCTCCTTTCAAGACACTGTCCATTCCATTCAACTGCTCTTCCAAGTCCTTTGCTGTCTCTGACAGAATTACAATGTCATCAGTGAACCTCAAAGTATTTATTTCTTCTCCATGGATTTTAACACCTACTCGGAATTTTTCTTTTGTTTCCTTTACTGCTTGCTCAATATAGAGATTGAATAACATTGGGGATAGGCTACAACCCTGTCTCACTGCCTTCCCAACCACTGCTTCTCTTTCATGTCCCTCGGTTCTTATAACTGCCATCTGGTTTCTGTACAAATTGTAAATAGCCTTTCGCTCCCTGTATTTTACCCCTGCCACCTTCAGAATTTGAAAGAGAGTATTCCAGTCAGCATTGTCAAAAGCTTTCTCTAAGTTTACAAATGCTAGAAACATAGGTTTGCCTTTCCTTAATCTATTTTCTAAGTTAAGTCATAGGGTCAGTATTGCCTTATGTGTTCCAGTATTACTACGGAATCCAAACTGATCTTCCCCGAGGTCGGCTTCTACCAGTTTTTCCATTCATCTGTAAAGAATTCATGTTAGTATTTTGCAGCTGTGACTTATTAAAGTGGTAGTTCAGTAATTTTTACATCTATCAACACCTGCTTTCTTTGGGATTGGAATTATTATATTCTTCTTGAAGTATGAGGGTATTTCACCTGCCTCTTACATCTTGCTCAACAGATGGTAGAGCTTTGTCAGGGCTGGCTCTCCCAAGGCTATCAGTAGTTCTAATGGAATGTTGTCTACTCCTGGGGCCTTGTTTCGACTCACGTCTTTCAGTGGTCTGTCAAACTCTTCACGCGGTATCATATCTCCCATTTCATCTTCATCTACATCCCCTTCCATTTCCATAATATTGTCCTCAAGTACATCTCCCTTGTATAGACACTCTATATACTCCTTCCACCTTTCTGCTTTCCCTTCTTTGCTTAGAACTGGGTTTCCATCTGAGCTCTTGATATTCATAAAAGTGGTTATATTTTCTCCAAAGGTCCCTTTAATTTCATGTATCTATCATACTCCTGGTGATATACGCGTTTACTTCCTTACATTTGTCCTCTAGCCATCCCTGCTTAGCCATTTTGCACTTCCTGTCGATCTCATTTTTGAGACTTTTGTATTCCTATTTGCCTGCTTCATTCACTGCATTTTTGTATTTTCTCCTTTCATCAATTAAATTCAATATCTCTTCTGTTACCCAAGTATTTCTATTAGTCCTTGTCTTTTTACCTACTTGATCCTCTGTTGACTTCACTAGCCATTCTTCTTATACTGTATTTCTTTCCCCCATTCTTGTCAGTCGTTCCCTAATGCTCTCCCTGAAACTCTGTACAACCTCTAGTTTAGTCAGTTTATCCAGGTCCCATCTCCTTAAATCCCACCTTTTTGCAATTTCTTCAGTTTTAATCTACCATTCATAACCAATAGATTGTTGTCAGAGTCCACATCTGCCCCTGGAAATATCTTACAATTTAAAACCTGGTTCCTAAATCTCTGTCGTACCATTATATCATCTGTCTGAAATCTACCAGTATCTCCAGGCTTCTTCCATGTATACAACCTTCTTTCATGATTCTTGAACCAGGTGTTAGCTGTGGTTAAGTTATGCTCTGTGCAAAATTCTACCAGGCTGCTTCCTCTTTCATTCCTTAATCCTATTCCATACTCACTTACTACATTTCCTTCTCTTCCTTTTCCTACTATCGAATTCCATTCACCCATGACTATTAAATTTTCGTCTCCCTTCACTATCTGAATAATTTCTTGTGTCTCATCATACATTTCATCAATTTCTTGTCATCTGCAGAGCTAGTCAGCGTATAAACTTTTACTACTGTAGTAGGTGTAGTCTTCGTGTCTATCTTGGCCACAATAATACGTTCACTATGCTGTTTGTAGTAGCTTACCCGCACTCCTATTTTTTTATTCATTATTTAACCTACTCCTGCATTACCCTTATTTGATTTTGTATTTATAACTCTGTATTCACCCAACAAAAATTCTTGTTCTTCCTGCCACCGAACTTCACTAGTTCCCACTATATCTAACTTCAACCTATCCATTTCCCTTTTTAAATTTTCTAACCTACCTGTTCAATTAAGGGATCTGACATTCCATGCTACAATCCATAGAATGCCAGTTTTCTTTCTCCTGATAACAACGTCCTCTTGAGTAGTCCCCACCCAGAGATCCGAATGGGGGACCATTTTACCACCGGAATATCATGCTAAGTGTTAAACAAAGCAGAGGGCTATAGATGTGGAACGAAACATGTATTGTTGTCAAGAGAATAATGCGTCAGTCTTTCAGTGACTAACATGGCAGAATATTGTGTAATGATCTTTCACAAAACCAAAAGCAGTTGTAGTCGTATGTAAAGGTTGATAGCGGCACCAGAGTTACTGTCCAGTCACTTGCGAGTGATACAGATGCTGAATCTGAGCATAGTGAAGCGAAACCTGAAATGCTTAATTCCATTTTCAAATGATCATTTACAAACGAAAACCCAGGGCTGTTGCCCGAATTTAATTCCCATACTACTGAAAAGGAGAGTAAAATAGATGTTAGTGTCAGTGGCATTGAGAAACAACTGAAATGTTTAAAACTGAGTCAAAATCCAGTGCCGAATGGAATTCCTGTCAGATTCAACATTGAAATATTTGCAGCTGAGTTAGTTATGTATGAAGGCAGTCGGGCAGATTTCCAAAAAACATTTGATTCAGTGCCATATCAGTGCTTAGTATCAAAAGTACAATTGTGTTGGGTGACAAGCAAGTTTGTGACTGGATTGAGGATTCTTTTGGTGGGCTGGATGCAGCAACTTATCTCGGATGGAGAGTCATTGATGGATGTAGAGGTAACTTCCTGTGTGCATCAGGGAACTGTGTTGGGACACTTACTGTTCATGTTGTGTATTAGACTTGCGCACAGTATTAATCATAATCTCAGATTTTTTGCAGATAATGCAGTTATATATAATGAATAAGGTATTGTAAGTGCCTGCGTTGTTCCTAACAAGTGTCATATTCCTTCAGACATGGCTGCGTGGAGGAAAGAACAGGCACTGCTGCGACTGCAGCCATTATGAAATACAGGAAGTGTATTCACAGTTGCGAATATGGACAACCGTCAGCTGTATAATAGAATGACATATGGTTGACAATATGTGGAAGTTTGGGTAGGTCATGGTCAGATAACCTAACGGTAAGGCGACCACTTACGGTTGGTTGGTTTGTGGGATTAAAGGGACCAGACTGCTACGGTCATCGGTCCCTGATCACTCACGATAAGCAGAAAATCTGGGTTTGAGTCCAGTATAAATTTTCATTGTCATCATTCCATTATACAGCTGATCATTGTCCATATGCGCAACTTTGAATATGTTACATGTATGTATAATGAGATTTCAAAGTTGTGCAAAGATTTGGAGCTTGCTTTAAATCTTCGGAACATAAAATAGTGCACTTCATGGAACCAAAAGATGTATTATCCTTTGTCTATAATATCAGTGAGTCACAGCTTGAATCAACCAACTCCTACAAATATCGGGGTGTAACATTTTGTAGGGGTATGAAATGAAATTTTTCACACAGTCTCAGTTGTTGGTAAAGCAGATGGCAGACTTTGATTCATTTGTAGAATACTATGGAAATCCAATCAGTCTACAAAGGAGACGACATATAAAACACTCATACAACCCATCTTAGACTATTGCTCAAGTGCATGGGACCCATAAAAAGAAGAGTAACAGGGTATATTGAAGGGATACAAAGAAGGTTTGGGGACCAATGGATACAGATTTGTGTGATCCATGGTAGGGTGTCATGAATATGCTGAAAGAACTGAATTGACAGACACTCAGAAACCATCCAAAGTTTCTTAAAACCAACTTTAACTGATGAATCTAGGAATATGTTACAACACAATATGTATCACTTCCATAGGGATTGCAATGACAAGATCAGAGTAATTACAGCTTCCACAGTAGCTTTTGAGCAATCGTTTCTCACATGATCCATATGGGAATGGAACAGGGAAAACCCTAAATTGGTACAATGGGATGTACCCTCTGCTAAGGACTTTGGTTTGCAGAATATAGATGTAAATGCAGATGTTGCCGTCTGACAGACAATATGTGAGACAGTTGTGTCATTGTACAGCTTCTCAAAACAGTCTATCAGACATTTACCGTGGATTTTGCTAATGAGATCATTTCTCCTTGTCTCTGCAGCATCAAAATTTATGTGCACTGTCAAGTAATTGGGTTGTTTTCGCTCCCACTTTAAATTCAAAGAAAATTTTCTCTTTTTAGCAGCCTGTGGGGCTGCATCTACATCTATGTCCAAACTCAGCAAGCCACCACATAGTGCGTGATGTAGGATGTCTTGTACCACTACTATTCATTTCCTTTCCTGTTCCACCTCCAAACAGAGTGAGGGGAAAATGATTTTCTATGTGCCTCCATTAAAACCTCTGTTCATGGTCCTTACATGAAATGTATGTTGGCGGTAGTTAGAATTTTTCTGCAGTCAGTTTCAGATGCCAGTTCTGTACATTTTTTCAATATTGTTCCTTGAAAAGAACACTGTCTTCCCTCCTAGCATTCCCATTTGAGTTCCCAAAACATCACCATAATACTCGGATGTTGACCGAATTGACAGGTAACAAATCTAGTAGCCCGTCTCTGCATTACTTCGATGTCTTGCTTTAATCCAACCTGGTGGGGATCCCAAACACAGGAGCTGCACTTCAGACTGTGTCGCAGTAGTGTCCTGTCTGGGGTCTCCTTTACAAATGAACCACACTTTTCAAAAATTCTCCCAATAAACTGAAGTCGACCATTCGCTTCCCCTACTGCAGTCCTTACGAGCTTGTTCCATTTCATGTCTCTTTGCAATGTTACATCTGACTATTTAACAGTGTGACTGTGTCAAACAGCACACAACTAAAGCTGTATTCAAATATTATGGGATTATTTTTCCTACTCATTTGCATCATCTTACATTTTTTTCTACATTTAGAGCTAGCCGCCAATCACAACCCATCCTTTCTACTTGTACTTGTCAATGGTACAGCCATGTCCACCAGAGGGGACTCATCCGTTACTGTCACACAATGAATTTTAATACATCCAGGAACATCTGCTGGTTGATCATCATTGATAATATCATCATTAATATCTTCATTGTCAGAAACTGCATCGACCCATTCTCGAGGAATTTCTGCAACACGGGACAACAGTGAACACCCTGCATTACTCGCAAACCTTGACTACCCTTCGCCAAGCGATCAAATCACCACCCCGGGAATTTTATGAGACAGCCATTCACCACCTTGTATCACAGTGGGACAAGTGTATCAACAGCCAGGGTCAGTACTTCTAACATACAGATGCTGGTTTCTGTAATTATGCCTCCAGCTCGTTTCTTTTTGAATGCCCCTTATATGTTACCACTAGGTGACGACCAAGGCAGCTAATGGGTTAATTTTTGCTTGTTTTTACATATGCAACAGTCTCCACAATTGAAAAGTAATATTAATAAAACTATACTTGAAATTTCTGCATATATTTTTAAAACAGTGTATGTGGTCAGCTCCACTTATTTTATGCTGCCTCACAACTTGTCATATAGACTTCCTGTGATTCAGCTCCTCTTTTGCAGCTACCAGCATTTCTAAAGTGCATGCCCTCCATTCAACTCTCTCTCTCTCTCTCTCTCTCTCTCTCTCTCTCTCTCTCTCTCTCTCTCTGTCCCACTCCCTCCCTCCCTTCCTCCCTCCCTCCCTCCCTCCCTCCCTCCCTTCCTCCCTCCCTCCCTCCGTCCCTCACCCCTCCCCCTCCCCCTCCCCCCCCCTTTGTCTCTACAAGTGAAGTATAAAAGTACAAAACAAATTTGTAATTTTCATAAATGTTTCTAGCTTTGTATCCTTGTGAGAAGGATAAGATTACAAACTATGCTGTTTTTATCTCACTTGCAACGTATAAACTTTCACTATTATATGCAGATGCAACATTTGTCTGCACATGGAAACACTTTGTACGAAAACCAGTTTGTTAAATGATGCATCATAGTGCAGATTGTCCATAATTAAAGTTCCAGGTTCCAAACATTTTAGAAAGAGAACCATGGCTCAGAATGACATCAAATTTGAATAGCATAATATTGATGCATGGGGAAACGTCATTAAAAAATAATATCTCCAATAGATGACACTATAGATGTCGTTATATGCACACTAACAGACACATGACACATGGATGTTCCTCAGTTTGCGTCTGAGACATCTGACATGACTGTTTCCATGAAGGATCGTGTGCTACTGATAAAGCTCTTTTACAAAATCTGTGACTGTGTGCCAGTAGCCATGCATATGTTCTAGACACTCAAAAGTATGAAAAAAGGTATTGGTCTTATGTGTGCTTCATGGTCTGGGAAAAATGATTAAACAATTCAAAAATATATGTTCTTTTGAAGTGGAAGGAGGAAAGTGGTTGATTTGATGTCTCTCAAAGATTTGGCCACAGCGTTGCAGGAGGGGTCAAGCAGTGGTGGGCGAATATGCAGCACGCAGGTAATTGCCTGAACACTGGACATCCGTGTGAGCACAGTGCCTAAAATCCTACGAAACATCCTGCATTGCTATCCATACAAAATCACCCATGTTCAGGAGTTGCTTCCTGCTGACCTACCAGCAAGACAATCGTTTGCTCTGCAATTACTTACTTGTGTGGAAGTGGACAGTGAATGGCCATGGAACATTCTGTGGACAGACGAAGTCCATCCACCTCCAAGGATTTGTCAATACACAGAATTGCAGGATATGGGCAACAGAAAACTCGCAGGCACATTAACCGGGACCACTTCATTCTGCAGAGGTGACTTTGTGGTGCAGATTGACAGCATTGTTTATGGTAGGGCCATATTTTTTTGAGGAGATGAGTCCTCCGGGTCCTGTTATCTGTACTGCCACAGGTAAATGCTATGAAAGTCTTTTGCGGGTCATCATTCCAAACCTTCAACAACATGGATCTGTGGGAACTGGATCACTTTTGTGCAAGATGGCGGTCCTCCACACATTGCACAGCTGCTGCAGAGGCATTTCAGGAATGCTAGAATTATCAGCCATCATTTCCCTGCTGCCTGGCCATCCAGATCACCTGATCAAAATCTGTGTGACTTCTGGCTGTGGGGTTATCTGAAAGATATTGTGTTCTGCACTCTCATTACAAACATAGCTGGACTGAAGCCATGCATTATGCAACATATTTTTAACGTAGTCCCAGAGACACTCCAATCTGTTGTGGAAAATGTTGTTTCTTGATTTCAGCTTCTGGCAGAAAACAGTGAAGAGAATATTGAACATGACTTGCACCAGTGTCACTACAATTAGAAACCAATGCCATTTTGCCTTTCATGGACAATGCTCTTACCAACTGAGCTATCCACCCACAATTCGTAACTCACCTATGTAGCTTCAGTTCTGCCAGAGCCTCTGTCCTATTTCCAAACTTCACAGAAGCTGTCTTCTGTACCTTACTGGACCAGCACTCTTGGAGGAAGGAAGAGCACAGCTACAGGGTGTCAAGTGAAGGAGTCCCTGATTTCAAAGATTTCAAAATTAAATATCTCTGAAACTGAGATCATGGAGGAGTACAACAAAATGTATGTTTATTGCGAAAGCTCTAAGAATTTTGTACAGAGGTTATACAGAAGTCTGAAATAATTTGAAATGCTGCTAAAAAAAGGTGCTGCATGCTGTGTAGCGTGTACGGTATCAGCATGCCTAATTAAACTTGTCATTTGCGAGCAGCCTTTGGACTCATATCAGTCATTCTGAAATGTCCACCACTTGTAGTAGAAAGGTGTTGCAAGTAACAATGAAATTTGCTGCCACATCCTGTAGTGACTCAATGGAAATGGATTCAAATGCCACACAGATCGTTGATGTAAGCTAGTCCAGCGTAGTGGGATGGTTCCGGTAGACAGCGTCTTTCCATGAGCCTCACAGAAAGTAGTAACAGTGAGTCAGATCAGGAAAATATGGAAGCCACTCCATCACTGCCCCTGTGGATTTGCAATACTCCAGTGTAGTGACTCTGTTCCCAAAGTATTCACCAAGAAAGTGAAACATCTGTATGGTGATATTTGAACTGGCTCTGTCTTGGATGAACCACTCAGTGCCTGGTCACTCCTCCATCACTATCTGTCTGGCAATGAATTGTTCCAAAATTGCAACATAATATTCTCACATCATTAATCACATGAAGAAAGGACCAATAATGCATCTGATGCATATCACATCTTAATGGTAACTTTGGGAGACTACAGTGGTTTTGCTTCGCACAAATGGGGATTTTTTGGAACTCTGAAATCACCAGTTTTGTTTATTCATGTCTCCATTTAGGTGGAAGTGTGCTTCAAACACCCAGATGAAGCCAGCATCAAATCCTTCATTATCAATCATTGTGATAATCTGCTTCACAAAGTTAGCCCTCTGTCACACAGGTTTATGGTTATGGCCTGGTGACTTTGGATTTTGAATGGAAACATATGTAGGATGTGTCTCAGTATTTTCTGCATTCTGGAATGCTTCAAACAGTCTCTGCTGTAACTCTTCAGACCAGTTTCCTTGGATTTTGTTGAACAAATCCAAAAACTGTTGTGACACTTTCAGGAATAACTACAGTTTGACTGGGGCCAATATTGCCTGTTAGATCATCAGCCATGCTGCATGTCCATTGGAATTTGGTGAAGAGATTGCAAATACCTTTTGCAGTGGACCCTTTTGGAACATTAAATGGTGTTTGAAAACTGTGCCTTGTTGCCGTAGGGTTGTGTTCTAACCTCTGGTTTTCCTATGTCATAAAAACACATTGTTCAATGGAATATGTGATTTCAACCTCTTCCTCCAGTCCACGAACCTCCTTTTACATTTCAATGGTCACTCTGAGCTGCAGTGCACTATTTATAAGCACTACATATTGTAATTACAGCACCATCTGTTGGCAGCTTTATGAGCTATTTCAAAACTCCTGCATAAAATTCTTAAAGTTTTCACAATCAACATACCATTTGTTGCACTTATCTGTCGATCTTAGTTTTCAAGATATTTAATTTTGAAGACAGGGATTCCTTTGCTGGACACCTTGATTTTGAAAGCAGGGATTCCTTTGCTGGACACCCTGTGAATGCCTTAGCTACAGCCTATGGCCTGTTTCCAGAATGAATCTTTCATTCTGTAGTTGAGTGTGTACTGTTTTGAAAGATCTGGGTAAATTAAAATGTTGTGCTGGACCATAACTTGAGTCAGTATCCTTGTGTTTCACAGAGAATACTCTTACTAACTAAATTAACTGAGGTTATAGGTATGAGTCTTGGTTCAACACAGTTGTAGTCTACAAGGAAGTTTCAAACCAGGGCCAGGCTGCTGCAAAAAGAAATATTCAATCTGGAATCACACGAGCTCTCTTTCTGAGTAGGAGTCAGCATCTGAGTATATAAGGAGCTCACACTTGTAACATGTTCACTACCTTAAAATTACATAAACTTTCCACATTGATTTATTTTCAATTTCACTAATAGTCACATGTGAGTCCTCATGCACAGTTGCATATGCAGGATTGATGATGATCTTACTAAGGTTACGGTTCTCTTTTCTATCTTTAGACTTAATGCTAGCAGAAACATGTAAATTGAGACAATGTAGGCAAACCATAAGCTCTATAAAAAGTTTGAGTTGTTTCTGAAACATTTTGTTTCAGTGGAATGTAAAACTTAATTGCTTTCATAAACTTTTGACGTGTGTAAAGCTATAACAATGTGGAGAATTTTTTGACTTCTAGAAGCTGTATCATCAGGTGGCAGGTGTGGAGGTACCCCATAGCATAAGATTTGGCCAGTAGTTGTTAAAACAGCGATACTGCATTGGGGAAGTACCGCTCACCACATCTGTGGCATTCAGTAAGCCACATGCGCCTCCCAGGGTCGTGCTAAATTGCAAGCATCTCAGGGAGCTCAGCATTTGTTTTCTGGATATGGGCTCAGCGAACCCAGGTTTTCTGAGCTGGAGGCTGGTAAGTGCCAGTAGTCCTCTGTAAGTGTAATCTCTGGACACGCTCCAGTGACCACTATGTGCAGTAGTGCCACTAGTCCTCTGTAATCTCTGGACAAACTCCAGTGACCACTATGCGCAGCGGTGGAACATTGTGTCTCACGAGGACTGGAGATTTTGACTTAGTTACACAGATCACAAGGATGGTCAACACCTCCACAAACAAAACCCTCAGTCTCAATATGTGCTGTGCATCAAAGAGCCTTTTGGCTGTTGACGTGAAACAGTTGTTAGCAGGCAACCTCTGAGTAAACAGGCGCAACTCAGTTGTATAAATCTTGCCAGGCACATGGGGCTCTGTCTAGTTGGACCCTTATTTTTCTAGCTGTTTGTGGGACTGAGACGATACCCTCAAACTCTACTCTTTCAACTCCCAGCAGAATGGGTGTACCTTTGGTGGGTATCAACACAAAATCTAAGAGGATGGCTTGTGTAGCCAATCCTCCTGACCCTGGGATTATTCAGAGTACTTCAGTTTACAGTTACAGAATGCATGCTGCTTGTCAGAATGTGTTTTTAATAGTTGAAGGGAAAGATGGCAACTTTAAGAAAGTCCCGCCTTTCTACATTCTAAAGGGTTTAGAGGGCACTGATGGCACTTTAATACGAGGGCTGTTCAGAAAGTAAGCTCCGATTGATCGCGAAATGGAAACGACTATGATAATCCGATAAAGCTTTGCACAGATGTGTTGGGCAGTGTCTCTAGTATGACCCTAGATAGCATCACGTCACTCCTCTCATTTCTGAGCTCACAGTGATCACGTAAAGTTGGCTAGAGAATAGTGTCTCCCGCCAAGTACGAGGACCTGGTGAGAAATTTCGCCTGAAGCTATACAGCCAACATTACATAACTGTCGTGCAGTTTCTTCTACAAGGCAATATTCTCAGCCGCAGTCTGAAGGGGCAATGAAGATGCTCCTGCATCGTTTTCAATTGGAAATGTTTGACTACCCACAATACAGCCCGTAATTGACTCCCCCTGCGTTTCATTTCTGCTCACATGAACCGCTGGCTATGAATACAACATTTTGACACAGAAAACGAGCTGTAGGCCAGCGTAGAGAATTGGCGGAAAGCACTGGCGGCTGTCTTTTATGATGAGGGTATTGGAAAGTTGGTACAACACTACGACAAATGTCTTAGTCAGAACGGCAACTACGTAGAGAAGTAGCTGGATGGTGTAGCTAACTGTTAAAAATAAAACATTTCTAATTTTCACTGTGGTTCCCATTTCGCGATCAATCGGAGCTTACTTTCTGAACAGCCCTCGTATATGTCAACCATTTGTATGATGGGACACTGTTGTTTGGAACTTCTAGTTCCCAATAAGTAATGGACCTCCAGGAAACTACCTGCCTCAGGGAAAATACACTCAAAACTGAGCTACACAACTTCTTGAACTACAGCAAAGGTGTTGCGTCATGTAGGGATCTGATAGATATTCTCAAAGACAAACTGAAAGTTGAGTGGACCCAGGAAGGTATCACTGATGTGCAAAATGAGCATGTCAAAGCAGGTTCCCTTTTTTCATATGTGGGGCATTATGTCCTGAACCCAGTGAGATCTTTTAAATGCATTGGGAACAACATGTTTGGATATAAGGGAGAAGCCACTTGTGACAAATGTGATAAGGCTGCTCCTGAATGAGTTGGTTATTCATCTCCTCTGAAGTGTGTAAATTACTCTGGGAATCACACTATCTGGAGTACAGACTGCAGTGTCATTCTTGAAGAAAAGAAGATATAGGAGCTGAAAACAACAAAACTTATCCCATATGGTGAGGCAAAAAAGGAAAATCTATAGAACCATGCAGCTTCCCTTATCCATTTCTTTCACTACAGGTCTTAAAAAGCTTGTTCCAAAAGTCAATTCTACTATGAAAATGGAGGTTGCCAGTGTTGGTGGTATTACTTGCATTTGCCAGTGCTCTACTAAAGGTGCTGTTCTTCCAGAGCTCATAGGTCCACCCATAACATCAGAAAAGGCCACAGTTGCTGACATCTGGGAGCCTCCGGCACCTTAAATGGGAGGCACCAGTAAATAGATCAGCACTGACACCCCACTGCTGCAGACATTCCTGCTATACCTTCTTTGGTGAAGAAAGCAAATGGGAAGCATCAAATACAAAAGAAGACAGGTTCTAAACTGTTAGACCATGTAGACATCATTCTATCTGACACTTCACATGATTTGTTTACAGAGTGAATGGAGTATGAAGTCTGCCTGGGGCAACCATCTCCCTGCATGACTGAGGCTCAATCTGTTGTGGGCTGCCCACCTCAACAGAGGGACAGTGTCATAGTGCAAATCCTCTCCCCACCCTCTCCCCTACAGTAAATGGCTCCCGTATTACAGTAGAACACCAGTGAGTTCACAATACATTTGGAGGAACTGAAACTCCTAACACAGGAACAACCCATGTGGTCGCATTTACAAGAAACACATTTTGATGCTACCTACTGATGCCCCCGTGCTCTGTGGCTATATCTTCTATTGCAGTGTTTCCCAGCCTTTCTGAGACCATTATCCCTGAATGCAACCCGATATCAGCAAGTAACCCCTCCCCCACTATCAACATTGCTTTAGAATGAAAAAGAATTTTCTCTGAACACTTTCATGTTTAAAATGACAGAAAACAAATTATATTTCGTTTTTATAGGTGCTTTATTAA
The DNA here is from genome assembly GCF_023864275.1 of Schistocerca cancellata. Taxonomy (NCBI): domain Eukaryota; kingdom Metazoa; phylum Arthropoda; class Insecta; order Orthoptera; family Acrididae; genus Schistocerca; species Schistocerca cancellata. The sequence continues at coordinate 28,548,409 of NC_064631.1, read as the reverse complement.
ACCAAGTATAATTCAATGAGACAATTGTTGCTGTTTATTTCTAAGAACATTTTTTTTTGAGAATGTCGAACCAGTTTTCAGTGCATCACGAGTGTTACCTGTAACTCCGTCTTAGAAAAGAAAGCTAACTATCCACATTGAGGATTGACACTTGTTACAAAACATGCTTCCTCTGCACCACTTCTCTTCATAGCGATACTTATTTAAAATCAACCAAAGTAAAATTTGTGCACTATACTTAGGCCTGGTATTTGTACATCACTTGATTGCTGGACTCCTTACTTCCGAACTGGCAGAAATTGGAAGATATCGAGCTGTCACACTTTGTGCCTCACCATTCCCACTATTATTATTATTATTATTATTATTAATACAGGTCCTGTAACATCATACTAGCCATTACGTAGTTACTGTTGTGTTGTGTTGTCTGTTGGTTTGTTTATTTTTATGAAGGGAATAAAGAAGCATTTTATGGTCTACTGTGGAAACTACGTACAACTCGGATAAGGTATTTTCATTAGATATCTAAGTATATGTGACCTATAAATTTCAATTTTGCTGACGTAGATGCGAGGCACAATGTATGTATGTAGTGGGTAGGCTGTGTGTGGAAGATGTTACTCACACTTTCGTTTCACAAGCTGTAATATATACCACAGTGTGTAACACATTAATGCCAGTATTTGAAAAAAAAATGCAATTATTGGCATCTTATATAATCAGTATTACAGTCTAATGAAATAGTGATAATATTGATTTTAAAAATAACATAGTGTCATGACCGAAACACAATTCAACCCTATTGGTTTTACCCCTCAGAAAATTGCATTTTATCCCTCAAGAGGCAATTACCCAAGGTTGGTAACCACTGCTGTATTGCAAGAATGACCTGACTGGGGTAAGAGCCAAGGGAGGGCCTCTTTGTTTGTCCATGACAGACACCACTCCTCTCCTTATTCCCTAGTTACTAACCTGCAAGCAGTTACTTCTAAAGTTCATGTGGGTTGACAGGTTACCATGTGCTTTGCATTTACCACTGCAAGAAGTTATAGATTCAGAGGCTCACAGAGATCTTATAGAACAACTTCCCCACCCATTTCTTCTACTGGGAGATTTCAATGCCCATACTGTATTATGGGGCTCCCACTTTAATTGACCCAAGGATTGAATTCTAGAGAGCCTCGTGATGTCTTGGGAGCTGTGCATCCTAAACACAGGTAACCTTACATGTTTCAATGCTGCTACTGTGTAATCCTCAGTCATCGACCTCTTCTTTCTGCTCTGTGGCCCTCACAGATTCAGTTCAGTCAGAAGTTACTAACGACTTTTGTTCCAGTGACCACTTCCCACTCAGGATTTACCTACCAAATGGGGTGCTCCCAGAAAGGAAGGACACACCTGAGATGGATGGATAATGGGCAGAGATAACAGGATGGTGTTCAACTAGCTGGTTGTTTTTCAACACTAAGGCAGTGTCTAGGAGGGGGTGGACCACATCACAAGTCATCCATGTTCCTGCTGATTGATGTGTCCCAAAGTCCTCAGGCCATATCAGGAGGCAAAAAGTGCCACTCAGCAATCTGGGTCAGGCATGCAGCTCTGTGACGGCAAACAGCAGAAAACCCTGCAGCTTTCCTATTTGCAAGAGCCAAGGCTCGAGGCACAATCGAGGACAGCAAGAAAAGGTCATGACGATCACTCCTGGACTCTCTAAACTGCTCCACTTGTTGTACAAAAGTATGTGAAGCCATCAAGAGGATTTCTAATAAGTGAAACTGTAGCAGAGGTCCTGAAACATGGGTCTTTCCACACAACATCTGGAAACATTGCATATGTAATTTTGTGATCATTACTGCCACTATTAGCCAACATCCAGTGTTGTGTTGTTATTATGCCATCATGGAGGGAGGTGAGTTAGTTTTCATGTGCAACCCTTTGCAGTCCTACACCTACCGAAACTGCCCATTCTTCATGTGCAGGCTTGATTCAGCACTCTCTGAGGCTCTTGATGCTGTACTCAGTCATGACCAAATCCACTGCAGCACTCTGTGCAACTTGAATATGGTGTCCAAGGAAGTCCTCTCACACTGTTTTAATTCAATATGGCAGATAGGCCAATTTCCAAACTCATGGAGGGATACCTCTCCTCAGGCTCAGAAAGGACTGAGTGGTTCTCACTAGTTATCGAAATGTCAAATTAATAAGCTGTAAGACCATGAAGTGAATCATTACCTGTTGTCTGAGATGAGCATTACAGGCCAGCCAGCTCCTTAGCCACTCACAGTGTGGATTCAGAAGATGTTGATCCACTGTCAGCAGCATGGCTTTGCTAGAGATGGCTATCCAGCAAGTTTTCCTACATAAACACCATCTTATAGGTGTATTCTTTGACCTTAGTAAAGTGTGCAACACTAATTGGAGACACAGGATTCTAGGGCAGCTCCACCAATAGGGCTTCTGTGGCAATCTCCTCATCTTCATTCACTTGTTCTTATGTAAGAGCTTTTTTGGATACCGATTAGGTTATGTGCTGTTGTTGTGGTCTTCAGTCCAGAGACTAGTTTGATGCAGCTCTCCATGCTACTCTATTCTGTGCAAGCTTCTTCATCTCCCAGTACCTACTGCAACCTACATAGTTCTGAATCTGCTCAGTGTATTTATCCCTTGGTCTCCCTCTACGATTTTTACCCTCCACTCTGCTCTCCAGTACTAAATTGGTGATCCCTTGATGCCTCAGAATATGTCCTACCAACCGATCTCTTCTTCTAGTTGAGTTGTGCCACAAATTTCTTTCCTCTCCAATTCTATTCAATACCTCCTCATTAGTTATGTGATCTACCATCTAATCTTCAGCATTCTTCTGTAGCACCACATTATGAAAGCTTCTATTCTCTTCTTGTCCAAACTATTTATCGTCCATGTTTCACTTGTATGCATGGCTACACTTCATACAAATACTTTCAAAAACAACTTCCTTACACTTAAATCTATACTCGGTGTTAACAAATTTCTCTTCTTTAGAAACACTTTTCTTGCCATTGCCAGTCTACATTTTATATCCCCCCTACTTTTACCATGATCAGGTATTTTGCTTCCCAAATAGCAAAACTCATCTACTACTTTAAGCGTCTCATTTCCTAATCTAAGTCCCTCAGCATCACCAAACTTAATTCAACTACATTCCATTATCCTTGTTTTGCTTTTGTTGATGTTCATCTTTTATCCTCCCTTCTAGACACCGTCCATTCCATTCAACTGCTCTTCCAGGTCCCTTGCTGTCAATGTCATTGGCGAACCTCAAAGTTTTTATTTCTTCTCCATGGATTTTAATTCCTACTCTGAATTTTTCTTTCGTTTCCTTTATGTGCTATCAGGTAGTTTTGAGCAGGAGAATAGTGACCCACAGGGAAGTGTTGCCGTAGCCATCAGCAACATCACATCTACAGTAAGGAGTCCCATACAATGCTCCTTTTTTGTGGACGATTTTGCAGTTTTATGTTCCTCCTTTTTACGTTTCCTGCAGATAACTGTGTGTGTCTGTGTTTGTGTGCATTCATTTTAACTGTTCTTGTTGTATCTGATTGCACATGAAGGACACAATTCTACCTTGTAAAAGCTGTCTGAGGTTTTTGGAGCCTCATTTTTTATTCCGAACTGTTGTGGCTACCGCACCTAAAGAATCTGAAGGCAAGGGCCCAGAAGGCACTGAATATCTTAAAGTGCCTTAGCTACATGTCTTGGGAAGCAAACAGGCTGTGTCTGCTCCAGTTTTATAGCACTTTTGTGACATCGCTGCTGGACTGTGGACCCACAATACATAGATGAGTGACACCTTACCTGAAGATCATTGATGCTATCTGCCATGAGGGGAACAGGCCAGCTATAGGTGCTTATATGACCAGTCTTGTACCAAGTATCTGTGCTGAGTCTGGAGAACGGCCACTTATCATCCAGTGACAGTTCCTCATGGTGCATCAAGCACATAAGATCCGTGCGGCTTCAAATTCACTTCTGTACCATACTGTTACTCATCCTGTTATGGAACGCATTTTTTCCAGTAGTTGATGAGCAATGAGGATGTTCGGAAACTATGTGAAGCACAAGTTGGAATCCATTGGTGTGGTCAAGTACAGGCCAAATCCAGGGTTGTAACCAACTGCCACCCAGGTTACTGCATAGGCCCAGAGTAATTTTAGATTTAGTGCAGTACAGGAGAAGTTGTAGTCCTTCTTATGATTTTAATATGATTTTTCCAACATTTTAATTTAGCTCCACAATTATGTAGCTGTATGCATGGGTGGGTCTGAACAGGTGTCTCCATTGGCTGTTGTGTTGTTTTCCGTGATTGTGTCTTCAAGGGTCAGTTACCTACAGAGTCCACTGTGTTTCATGTCAAATTATGCATGATACTGAGGGCGCTGAAGCAGATATGATTTGCTGCACCTGCTAAATTCCTTCTTTGTTCAAACTCCCTGAGTTCTCCTCAGTTTCTACAACGCTTATACAAAGGAGAAGTAGTAGTCCAGGATATCCAGGATGTCCTTCTCCTCTTGCAAAGGCTATGGAACAAGGTGTCTTTCTGCTGGGTGCTAGGGCATACGGGTATTAAGGGGAATGAAATGGTGATGTAGTAGCCAGAGAGGCATGTTGCAACCCTCAGTTTGTTCAATGTGTCATCCCCCTGCATGCTATTTGCCTTGTTGTTCAGGCACAGAGTCATGCATTGATGGGAAGACGAGTAGCTGGCAGTGACACACAACAAACTGCCTCACACACACATGTGAACGATATTGCTCTTACTTTGGAAAATAGTCTTATTTGCAGCTGAACAACCTCAGTAATTATATATTACTCTCATCTTTGTTTCAAAAAATAAAATTTCTTCTTAAAAATGTGACAGCTCACGCACAGTGGTGAATCACAAGGAGCATCAGTTGAAGGAAGGTATATTTTCAGATACTGAAGATGAGATACATGGTCATGTCTGTATCTGTGAAGCATGCACAACCTTCTCAGTGTATCTGCTGTATATCAACAACTACATACAAGGATCATATTGCAATAGGAGATATGAAAATGCTCTGAATAAGTTTGCAAAATCTACAAATTGTGTGATAAAATGAACAAACTAACCTTAATGAATGGGACATTTAGAATTAAATTATGTTCTTTGGCTGTTTGGGTCATGTTTGAATTAGCTGAGACAAAGAGTGGTACACAATTCTTTTGGGGGTGTGGGTGGGGAGGGGGGGACATTAAAGAAGTATTCATAGATCATATTCAAGAAATGCAAATAGAATCCTGTTTACATTAGCAGCTGTAGATGGAGGCTACTTAGGATAATGGACTTGCGTTTGAGAGCACCACAATTCCTATCCTAATGTAAGCTCCCTGACTTCTATGGTTTCTTTTAATAATTTCAGGTAAGTCCATGAATTATTCCTCCTGAAAGACAGTGGTTAACATGCTGTAAGACCCTGATTCAATTGAGGTAGTGCTACATGTGATAGTTCTATTATTTCAGTGGTATTTTTTTGTGTTATTTGTTGTTTCCTGTGAGTATATATTTGTTCATGATGCTGAATGAGGATAAACCCAACAACTCCAAAAAAGTTATGGAAACTTTTTTTGTGCTGTTATGTTATTTACTCATACTAAAATGTTTTATTGAGGTAATTTATTAGTTATAATGGAATAAAAATATGTTGTTCACTGTAGCAATGTTGTATTTTTGTACCATTTTCAGAAGAAAGTCTTGCCCATCGTGTGTGTCTTCTTGTTGTTGAGCTGCACTTATGCACATATCAGCCAGAGAAAGCTTTGACCCTGATTGCATACATTGAAAACCAGTTTGTTTCAACAGACACTGTAATATCTTCTGAAAAGGAGATTAAACCTTTAGAAAAGGAACACAAAGAGAAAAAGGTTTGTCTTAAGTAAAGTAAAAAAAAAGTTCTGAGTTTTATTGTATGAAATGCAACTCATAACTGAACATTAATAATTTCTTATGAGCCATTAAATTAGGAACAACTGGAGGAGGGTGGACAGATTCGCAAATTGAAAAATTTAGTTCATTCGCTAGCTTTTATTACTTTTAAATAGTTCCTTTGTTTGGATGAAAGCTTCGCATCCAAAAATCATTCCCGCACCTCCAGATTACTCTTCTACCATTCACTATGTACCAAATGGAGTGGCATTTGAGAGGACAATAGTTCAACATTTAGGTTTTTCATACTTTCCCTAAATTATTTAAGGCAAATGCTGGGATGCTTGCTCTAAAGAGGACAGGTGATGTCTTTCGCCAGTCTGAGCTTTTGCTTTATCTGTAATGACCTTGGTGTTGACATGATGTTAAGCCTAATATTTATTACATATCTCCTCTCATGACAATGTTATTTTCTCTATTATGAGGCACTGCGAGATGCTTGATCGTGACTGTTTATCACGTAACAATTTGGATGGTCTCATTTTAAAAAGCTCACAGGTACCCTGCATCATGTACTGTATCTCCACCATTAGAAAAGTATATCTAATTCAGAAGTGACTGGCTTGTCAGACTGCTCATGTGATCTGTAGGCTTCAAATTCTCTATTCTTTTGGCAAAGGGTTAAAAAAAATATTTGACTGTTAAAAACACTGAAAACAGAGAAATGCTATTCTTTGCATTATGTCTCTGCCACCTCTCCAGTTTTCATTGTTGTTAAGTAAATGCTTCACTTCTTTTTCTAATACTGCTCTAGTTGCTTTCTAAACATAGTTTATTGCATGTCCTTTTTAATAATATGAACAAAAGTTGTCAGCCAGATTTGTAAGTTGACTATGAAATATATCTCCTCTTTTGCTCTTTTCTATAAAGACTCAAGTGTTATTAACATAAACATTTGCTCTTACTGAAATGTTACATAATTAGGTAACTTATAATAAAATTCTGCACTTTACAGACTGTTTCAGTTGATGCAGCTACAGATGCATTCCATTTGAAATTATTACAGTACAGAGCTCGTTGTTTCCTTCTCACTCACACTTTGAAAGCATGCAAAAGGGAAATTAAGAACTTAGTTACATCTGGAGGAAGGGTGAGCATCATGAAAATATTTATATTGTAGACTGCTACATATTTTTGTGTAGTTGTCAAAATTACATTAACACTAGTCTTCTTAATGTAATTGGCCGTGAATGATTATTATGATCAGTGTTCAATTAATCTTTAGATCTGTTACCATTTCTGACTTTTAAGAAAATCCCAGAACAAAATTTTAATGGATATACTTCTGACTTAGGGAGTTACTTAACGTATTGTGTAATAAGACATACTAATTTTAGTTTTAGGAAACAAAACAGGGTGGAAAAAATAAATTGAAATGTGCTCCATATGAAATAAGTGGTTCAGTCAGAGTCTACTAGAGATAGCCTAGAAGAAGGAAATAAACATTGTAACGTGGATGGAGCTGTGCTCAAATTTGGTTCTAATCTTCTTTTTTTGCTTATGTAATTTTCAGACCACAAGAAAAGAATTTAAAAAGCGTCTAGAATAAAACAAAGTAGAATTCCGAATAATTCTTGTAAGGGTGATAAAGTTTAAGGTAGTTTAGATAAAGTTTTGTAATACTTTTTTTTGCACGTTTCAGACAATGGCAACTGCTTTTCTGAAAGGGAATCTGGAATATCTGAGAGGAAATTACAGAAAAGCTATAAAAGCCTTAAGCTCTGTCCCACAGAACACACTAGCATTTAAGTAAGTGTGTTACTCTTTTAGTGAATATAAACTGTTACCTTAGAGTTCAGAGTACTAAATATCAGTCTTATTTTCATGTAGCTGGTAGGTATAGTATAGTGAAATAGAATCTCTACCTCAACAGTTGTTTACTACTTGTCAGTTTTTCTCGAGCTTACTGTTACTCCTCCTGTTAGTTCAGGAGTTGTGGTATAAATCCTGTCAAATAGTTGTATGGACAACTTGTTTTGCCTGAAATTACTGTTTGAGTATACTTCAATTAACGAGCTTCACAAAATAAAACTTTTGTTGCAGGGATTGTGGTGAATCTACTTCAGTGTTGTTTTATAACAACAATGGATGCATTCATCATTATATGGGCAAACCAAATCTTGCCTGCTTTTACATGCAGAAAGCTTTCCAGGAAAATGAAAATGCCTTGAATAGCCTGTCGAAACCAGAACCTGGTTTGTACTGCATTCTGTATTTTCAATTTAAATTTGATCTTTGTTATATCCTTATTCGTTGTTCTGATTACTGAGTATTACTAATAGTAACAAAACTAAGTTAATTCCTGTGAATATTGTGCTCTTCTTTTTATGAAGAAAGATGTGTGTGTTACTCATACTAGTGATTGGTGAATGTATAATACTTGTTATATGACATAGTGGTAATTGCCATTTGTTCATATTTTTCACTTTTACATCTGCATCTATACTCTATACTCTGCAAACCAAGATAAGTGCATGGCAGAGGGTACTCTCGTTATGCCAGTTACTAGGATTTCTTCCCATTCCATTCGTGTATGGAGTGTGGGAAGAATGATTGCTTAAATGCCTCTTTGCATGCTGTAATTAGTCTGATTGTATCCTCACAATCTGTATGTGAGTGATTTATGTTGGTGGTGTAGTATATTCCTAAAGTCATCATTTAAAGCTGGTCCTTAAAACTTCATAATTAGGTTAAAAATCAACAGTTGAGATCGCAACACTTTCAGGTCATGTTGAAGCCATCTTCAGAATTTTTGGCAACCTATGGCTGGAGCTGGCAGCTCCTCAGTTTTCTCGTGATGCCATGGTTGTACACAGTGTACGATCGTGGTATCAGGAGAAAACCGAGGGACCACCAGCACCAGCCACAGGGGGCCAAAAATTCTTTAACATAAGCTGAAGCTGGTAAATAAACAAATATTATTGCACTCTCAACCATTGATTTTAACCTAAATATTGCACCATATTGCTACACTCCATAGACAATATTGTCTAAATGTATGAACTTTATAAGTAGGTTATAACTAGACTTTCTTGGGATAGTTTCTGTCTATATTCAAGAGTCTGCCAGTTCAGCTTCTTCAGCATCTCTGTGATACTTCCCCACAGATCAAACAAACCTGTGACCATTCGTGTTGCCCTTCTCTGTATATATTCAGTATCCCCCGTTAGTCCTATTTGGTATGGGTCCCACACCCTTGAACAATATTATAGAGTGGGTCACACAAGTGATTTGTAAGGAAATCTCCTTTGTAGAATGACCACATTTTCCCAGTATCCAACCAGTAAATGGAGTCTGCCACCTGCTTTTCCCTCGACTGAGTGTATGTGATCATTCCAATTCGTATCCCTACAAAGTGTTACACCCAGGTATTTGTATGAGTTGACCTTTTTGAGCTGTGACCATTGATGTTATGGTCATAGGATACTTAATTTTTTTTTTTTTTTCATTTTGTGGAGTGCACAGTTTTACATTTCTTAGCGCCACTCTGAGATCTGATCAAGATCTCAATGAATATTTATGCAGCTTCTTTCAGACTATAGTTTGTTATAGATAACTGTATGATCTGCAAAAAGTCTGAAGTTATCCAGAGTTACTATTAATATTGTCCGCAAGGTCATTAATATACAACATGAACAGCAAGGGTCCCAACATACTTCTCTGGGAACACACCCGAAGTTACTTCTACAGCTGATGATGATACTCTGTCCAAGATAATATGCTGTGTCTTCCCTGCCAAAAAGTCCTCATTCCAGTCACAAATTTCTCTTTATACACAATATGATCATACTTTTGGCAATAAGTGGATGTGGTACTCAGCCAAATGCTTTTCGAAAATCAAGAAATGCTGCATCTACCTGACTGCATTGTCCAGAGCTTTCAATATGTCCTATGAGAATAGTGCGAGTTGGGTTTTGCATGATCGATGTTTTCAGAATCGGTGCTGATTGGGGTGTAAGAGGTCATTCTGTTTGAGGTATTTCATTGTGTTTGAGCCCAGAATATGTTTATTTCAACAATAAATCAATGCCAAGAATACTGGATAGTAGATTTTATGGATCACTTCTACTACTCTTCCTGTAAATGGGTGTGACCTGACCCTTCTTCCAACTAATGGGCACGGTTTTTGGTTTGGGGAATCTGTGACAGATTATAGTTAGAAGAGGGGCTAACTCAGATGCAAATTCAATATAGCATCTGATAGGGAATCCATCAGACCCTGGAACTTTATTTAATTTTAATGATTCCAGCAGTTTGTCAACACCCCTGACACTAACGCTATTTCACTCATCTTTTCGGTGGTGTGAGGGTTAAATTTGGTCAGTTCTCCTGGGTTTATTCTTTGTAAAGGAACATTTGAAAACAGGATTAATATTTCAGCTTTTGCTTTCTACCCTCAATTTCAGTTCATGTCCCATTCACAAGTGACTGGACACTAACTTTGGTGCCACTAACAGCCTTTACACACAACAAGAATTTCTTTTGTTTTTTTGGAAGCTCATTTGACAGTATTTTGATAGCGTAATTATTGAAGGCTTCACTCATGCCCTCTTGACAACCAAACACATGTCATTCTGCATCCCACTATCTGTAGTCTTATGATTTGTTTTACGCCTATTATGCAGTAGTCTCTGTTTCTTTGAAATTTTTTTTACAGTGACTGTATACGATGGAGAATCCCTGCCATTAGAAACTGTTCTACTCTGTATATATCTATCCAGTGTATGGTCAACTATTCTCTTAAACTCGAGCGATAGTTCCTCTATGTCAGGGCCGGCCAGAAATTCTGCACACGTGCGGTGCTCCTGCACATGTGCAACTTCCGGGTCACAGCGTGCACGCCGCAGCCGTCAGTGTTCATGTAGTGCATGTTTCTACGCACAGATGTCACTTTATCCACTTGCTGAGATACTCTGTACCGGCACATTCTAGTGCTCTTTCCACAGCTTGCAAGCCAACCATGGGAAGGTATTTCGCATATTAAACAATTAAAATACTGTCACAGTCTACTCCTTGAGGCGTCTACTTTTATGTTAACAGTTTAACCCAGTAAGACAAGTAATACAGTTAACAACCGTGGGTTTTTATTAAGGCAGCTTGACTGACAGCACGTAAATACGCGTAATGTTTTTGATCTAGTATTTAAGAAGGAGCGACATCCAACGAACCTTAGTCATGATTTCAAATAACATTGCATTGGTTTAATTACACCCACATAATTTCTGTCTCGCTGACCTCTGAACAGAATGACAACTGCAGACCTCTCGATGATCACCTGCTATTTCAATACCATTATTGCTATATCTTTCATCAGTTCCGTCTGAAATCTGCGGAATAATCGACAATTAGATGAATGTTATGTTTTATCGACTTCAGCTGAGTGTAGCCCTTCACACATAAAAAAAAAAAAAAAAAAAAAAAAAAAAAACCTTAAGTGTATCTATACAACAATCGGTTTAATGACCAATTTTCCTGATAATAATGTAACATGGAGCAGAATGAGGCAATAATGCACAGTTAGTAAACACAAATTTTTAATTATGAAAGGAATAAATCCTAATACGTTTATCATTGGTCATGCGAAATGATGTAGTTAATATCGGGCACAGAAGCACGGCTCATTGACAAACACAAGTAACTGCGGGAGATTTTCATCACTGATGCTTGATTGAAACGACCGAGAGCATAGATCTGCCATCCTTTGCTTTTCCACAGTACCTGCCATTTCTCAGTTCTTCTCTGTTAAGGTTACGGTAACCAGGGGTAAACAAGACTGGGTATGTTGCGCTCTTGCTTGTACCACATAAACAGGGAAGAGGAGCCGACGCCGTTCATTTAGGACACACGTCTAATAACAGATGTCGCTGTCGCACACGTGCGCACATGTGCAGCACTTCTGCACATCTGCACACTGTGCAGCGTTTGGCCGGCCCTGCTCTATATGCTCCTGTCCTGTGCTGAAAGTTTCAAGTTTCTCATTGAGACGTGACGCTTGCCTTATGTATCCAACATTTTACATTGGTAATTGTTGTGCGTAATTCGTATTAGATTTTTCTGACAAGATACGCACATTGGTTCCAGCCCACTACTGTGTGAAATGTTAATGTTATATTATTGTTGGACACTTATTTTTGGATATTCTAGGTGTTTGTTCATATTGGTACCTGCTTTATTGCTTCCAACCTACTACAAGGCTTGATTTTTGCCATGCTTCGTGCTAGTAGTATGGCTTATTCGCCAGTTTTGTCATCTCACGCTAGCATGTATACCAGGCTCCCCTCCACTACTGTGCTAGATATTACACATTTATGTTAGATACAGTATCTTTATACTGATTTTTTTTATATTTTAGCTTCACATGCTATTACACTCCTGGAAATGGAAAAAAGAACACATTGACACCGGTGTGTCAGACCCACCATACTTGCTCCGGACACTGTGAGAGGGCTGTACAAGCAATGATCACACGCACAGCACAGTGGACACACCAGGAACCGCGGTGTTGGCCGTCGAATGGCGCTAGCTGAGCAGCATTTGTGCACCGCCGCCGTCAGTGTCAGCCAGTTTGCCGTGGCATACGGAGCTCCATCGCAGTCTTTAACACTGGTAGCATGCCGCGACAGCGTGGACGTGAACCGTATGTGCAGTTGACGGACTTTGAGCGAGGGCGTATAGTGGGCATGCGGGAGGCCAGGTGGACGTACCGCCGAATTGCTCAACACGTGGGGCGTGAGGTCTCCACAGCACATCGATGTTGTCGCCAGTGGTCGGCGGAAGGTGCACGTGCCCGTCGACCTGGGACCGGACCGCAGCGACGCACGGATGCACGCCAAGACCGTAGGATCCTACACAGTGCCGTAGGGGACCGCACCGCCACTTCCCAGCAAATTAGGGACACTGTTGCTCCTGGGGTATCGGCGAGGACCATTCGCAACCGTCTCCATGAAGCTGGGCTACGGTCCCGCACACCGTTAGGCCGTCTTCCGCTCACGCCCCAACATCGTGCAGCCCGCCTCCAGTGGTGTCGCGACAGGCGTGAATGGAGGGACGAATGGAGACGTGTCGTCTTCAGCGATGAGAGTCGCTTCTGCCTTGGTGCCAATGATGGTCGTATGCGTGTTTGGCGCCGTGCAGGTGAGCGCCACAATCAGGACTGCATACGACCGAGGCACACAGGGCCAACACCCGGCATCATGGTGTGGGGAGCGATCTCCTACACTGGCCGTACACCACTGGTGATCGTCGAGGGGACACTGAATAGTGCACGGTACATCCAAACCGTCATCGAACCCATCGTTCTACCATTCCTAGACCGGCAAGGGAACTTGCTGTTCCAACAGGACAATGCACGTCCGCATGTATCCCGTGCCACCCAACGTGCTCTAGAAGGTGTAAGCCAACTACCCTGGCCAGCAAGATCTCCGGATCTGTCCCCCATTGAGCATGTTTGGGACTGGATGAAGCGTCGTCTCACGCGGTCTGCACGTCCAGCACGAACGCTGGTCCAACTGAGGCGCCAGGTGGAAATGGCATGGCAAGCCGTTCCACAGGACTACATCCAGCATCTCTACGATCGTCTCCATGGGAGAATAGCAGCCTGCTTTGCTGCGAAAGGTGGATATACACTGTACTAGTGCCGACATTGTGCATGCTCTGTTGCCTGTGTCTATGTGCCTGTGGTTCTGTCAGTGTGATCATGTGATGTATCTGACCCCAGGAATGTGTCAATAAAGTTTCCCCTTCCTGGGACAATGAATTCACGGTGTTCTTATTTCAATTTCCAGGAGTGTATTATGTATCTTCATTTTTATTTCAGTAGACAGTCATATGATTCCCTTTCCCTTTAGTTATAAGCAGGATGAAATTAATGGCAATTGTCCTTCTAAATTGATTATAATGTTTCCATATCTTATCAAAAAAACTGCACTCTTACTCTTTATGAGAAAAGATGTAGCATTATGATGATTTTAGGAAATATTTGATCTCACTGTATGAAATATTTTTAATTCCTCTTTGTTCACATTAGAACTTTTGTGGTGCCTCCAGCCTACTGCAGGGCTTGATGTTTGTTATGCTCAACACCCGTTATGTGATGTACCGGTAGTCATAAATTCTGCATCTCACATAATGCAACATAGGTGTGTACGTATAGGTGCTGCATTAGAAAACTGAATGAAAAGTCCAATAGTCCGCAATAGATGTTTTTATTGTAGTTGATTAGAGACTCTAATGGTTTCTCAACTATTAAGTTGCATCTTCTGGTGCGTATCTGTACAGAAATTTTTATAAATTAATACTCTGACAATGGGGAAATTAAGTTATCTGAGATATTTTCGAAGTACTGAGTGAATAGACTGAAATAAGGAGGAAAATATTATGCATGTTAGTAAATTAGGTGTGGATCTCGTATGCCCCGCAGTGAATGGGTCCGTGCATTTATAATGAATAAGAATTGCAGTTTCATACTAAAAGATGATTTACTTACAATGCTATGTCATGTGGTATGAAGAGCTATTACAAAATGCCACAGAGTAACAGATTGCAGGGCTAGCCAATGTTCTCAGCCTTCTTCAATGGGTAAAACAATCATCAGTGATGAATGTTCAGGCTGTAAAAGTGAAGGAATGAAATTAAGTTTCAGGAACTAATCCTTTACTAAAAACAGAGAAGTGGTAACTAAAATAAAAAAAGAGATGGGGACAGTCCCGTGTAATATGGAGCAATGGAAAAAAACAAGACTGACCTGTGTTAGAATCATGATGAACAGTCTGTCACTTGACCAAATGAAATATGTTCCTGTGGGCTTATGTCAAGCAACAGATGATGTTCTCCATAAATGCTACTCAGGCAAATATTGGGTCCTGCCATGGCTGAAGAAAATGAATAAATAAAGTTAATGATGAAAAATAATGAAATTAATGTATAAGAATATACCGAATAAAATTATTTAACAATGGAAACTGCAGGTTGGAATACTAACAATGTAGGAAAAGATAAATTACTCCTTACCATAAGGATGGCACTTTGAATTGCATACAGGAACAGTTAAGACACTTACACATAAGCTTTTGGCCACAGCTTTTGTTAGAACAACAAAAAGAGAAATAGACACCATTCATTTACAGAAGCAAGCACATCTGATGCACACGTGACCACCAGCTTCAGCAGCTCAGACCAGAATGTTAGCTGGTCTGTCTGCAACTTAAATTGGCATCTGTAATTAGCAATCTGTCTTTTCCTATATTGCTTAATAAAATTATTTTAAACATGTTTTGGAGTCATCAATAAACAAAATAAAGAAGATTATAACTGAAGGTCAAATTTACCGGAAGCTGACATACCTATGTGTAAATGGCTGAGAACACAAGCTACAAAATGTCCAGTCCAGTGTGTCGCTCGCTGCCATCTGGGTACTGGGGTGATTGAGGAAATTGAACTAAGGCGGGCACTATGGAAGATGAGAAAAACTCATGGCTAGTGATCTCCTGAGGAATTGCTGTTACCACATGAACTATTAAGACTTGCCTATGTGTATTACATAAGAATATATTGTGGGTGTTATACATATAATAATGTTAAGAAGGTGAAAAAATTTTAAAAATCTTGCTACTTATTTTTGTAACATAAAAATAAGTAGCATCAGGCATGAAATTTAAATTTATTACTTCTTTACTAATAGCTATATCTGCAATATATTTTACAGACAATATTCACATATACCACTGAATGAACCTGCAAAAATATATCATTGTACAACAAATTGTTCAGTATATATGACATCATAAATGTTGAGATGCATGAAAAACTAAGCTGATAGGAGATGTGTTTAGTCGTTGACAGGTGCACGCTAAAGAGAATGAAAAGCTTACTAGTTTGGGGGGGAGGGGGGAATACCGTTTGCGCATCTGTATCCAAAAGCTATATTTTGTTTATTCTTCATCAGAATAGCAGATTAACCAGAGAGGCAGCAGGCATGTAATGTAGGCTAGCAATGCATGAGGGAGGAGTGACATGTGCATGGGCTATTCAGGTGACTCACAGACACTAGAGTCAGTGAGGTGCAGTAGACAATGAAGGTGATGTGAAGGATGGAATGGGATGCATGGCAAAACAGAGGAAGGGGAAACTGTTGGGTAGACGGTTTGGGAACAGTGGGTTAACTGGGACTGAGGCCTGGAGGATTTCGGGAGTGAGGGATGGCGAGTTGCACTCCTAGACTGTGCACTTACCTCTCCCTCCTGCATTCCTAATTCCCAGCCCACACACCTGCTGCTGCTGCTGCTGGTGCCAGTTGTGGTGGTGGTGGTGGTGTGTGTGTGTGTGTGTGTGTGTGTGTGTGTGTGTGTGTGAGTGAGCGCACGTGCGCACGCATTTTAGCTCATCAAAGGATTTTTCCACAGGCTAGCAAAGTTTTCACAAAGTTAAAAGTTTGACAACCAGGTGAGCTTCTCTGAAGAGATTCAGCAAATGGATATTTACTCAGCCTCTGGCTAATGTTTTTAAATAATAATTTTTTTTCTTCCAGTAATTTTTGGGTCTGCAGTTGGATCCCATCAATATTCTGCGACAGTATTTCGGCCCAGAGACGTCCGGCCATCCTCAGGTGATAGACGAAGGTCTGAACAGACCTGATGCAGTCATGGTATTTATAGTGAATTCCGCGCATCCAGATCGTACTGGCAATTTACAGTGCATGCGTTAGGAGGTGACATGCCCTAGGCAGCCAAGTTGTGTGTGCTGCCCTCAGTAGTGAAGTAAGAACAAACTAATCACTAACAAGGGAACCTCCCCATCGCACCCCCTCGGATTTAGTTGTAAGTTGGCACAGTGGATAGGCCTTGAAAAACTGAACACAGATCAATCGAGAAAACAGCAAGAAGTTGTGTGGAACTATGAAAAAATAAACAAAATATACAAACAGAGTAGTTCATGAGCAACATAGACAACATCAAGGAGAATGTGAGCTCACGGGCGCCGTGGTCCTGTGGTTAGCGTGAGCAGCTGCAGAACAAGAGGTCCTTGGTTCAAGTTTTCCCTCAACTGAAAAGTTTAATTTTTTATTTTTAGTTTATGTGACAAACTCTTATGTTTTCATCACTTTTTTGGGAGTGATTATCACTTCCACAAGAAAACCTAAATTGGGCAAGGTAGAAGAATCCTTTTACCCATTCGCCAAGTGTACAAGTTAGGTGGGTCGACAACATATTCCTGTCTTGTGACGCACATGCCGTCACCAGTGTCATATAGAAAATATCAGACGTGTTATCCTGTGGAGCAATCGGTTGACCTATGACCTTGCGATCAAATGTTTTGGTTCCTATTGGAGAGGCACGTCCTTTCGTCTACTAATCGCATGCGTTTGCAGTGCTGTCACAAAACATAGACGCTAAACTTATTACAGTGAACAGAAACGTCAATGAACGAACGGACAGATCATAACATTGCGAAAATAAAGAGGGTAAACTTTTCACTCGAGGGAAGATTTGAACCAAGGACCTCTCGTTCTGCAGCTGCTCACGCTAACCACGCTCGTGGGCTCAGACTCTCCTTGATGTTGCCTATCTTGCATATGGACTACTCAGTTTGTATATTTTGCTTATTTTTTCATAGTTCCACACAACTTCTTCCTGTTTTCTCGATTGATCTGTGTTCAGTTTTTCAAGGCCTATCCACTGTGCCAACTTATAACTAAATCTGAGGAGGGAGCGATGGGGAGGCTCCCTTGTAAGTATCGACAGAGCATGTCAATTACGTTATGACTGCATCACTTTAATAATAGGATTCCAATTTTTATCAATTTAGAAGACATTGTCACAATTCATTAAATTATCAGCAAGACGTATTTCCACAGATTCTTTAGTTACAGAGTCCCAGAAGCTGGAAACCGGTGCTAAAATTTTGATGTTGGTGTATTCCATTGAATGTCCCATGGAAATGCAATGTTCTGCCACTGCTGATTTTAAAGGTTATCACAGACGCATGTGTCTTTAGTGTTCTACACAGTGTTCATGGACTTTTTGTGTCGTCTAACCTATATATGCAGAGCCACACTCACAGGGCCATCATCCCGCACAAACCGCCAGTGTTCTCAGTACTTTAATTCATAGGGTGCATGTAATTTCGGATGCTGATAGCCTTCATGAAGAGTTAATGTGTCTAGAGGAGGTTTTTAAAGAGAATGGCTATATTTCGTGTCAAATACGGAAGGCCATGCACAATTATAATAACAAGAAGCAACGCTCTGAGGAGACTGATGATGACTATAAATCAACCACATTCCTTCCATATTCCAGGAACATGTCTTCTAAAATAGGTGGCAGATTGTTGGGGAAGAATAATATTAATGTCATCTTCCATCCACCAACAAAGACCAGGACCTTAGTTGGATCTGTTAAAGACAATTTACAATTGCGGAAGGCGGGTGTTTATAAAATTCCCTGTGACTGTGGCTCTGCATATATAGGTCAAACGACACAAACAGTCTACGAATGCTGTGTAGAACATGAAACACACACCCGTCTGCACTGGACTCACATTCGGGAGGACAACGGTTCAATCCCGCGTCCGGCCATCCTGATTTAGGTTTTCCGTGATTTCCCTAAATCGCTCCAGGCAAATGCCGGTATGGTTCCTTTGAAAGGGCACGGCCGACTTCCTTCCCCGTCCTTCCCTAATCCAATGAGACCGATGACCTCGCTGTCTGGTCTATCTTCGCCTAACAACCCAACCCAACCCAACACACCCGTCTGCGGCAACCTTTAAAATCAGCAGTGGCAGAACATTGCATTTCCATTGGACATTCAATGGAATACAACAACACCAAAATTTTAGCACCAATTTCCAGCTTCTGGGACTCTGTAACTAAAGAATCTGTGGAAATACATCTTGCTGATAATTTAATGAATCGTGACAACGGCTTACAACTGAATAAAAATTGGAATCCTATTGTTAAAATGATGTGCTCACAATGTAATCGACATGCTCTTACTTCACCACTGAGGGCAGCACACACAACTTGGCTGCCTCGTGCATGTCACCTCCTAACGTACGTGCTGTAAACTGTCAGTACGATTCGCCTGCTAGGAATTCGCTATAAATACCATGACTGTATCAGGTCTCTTCAGCACTTCGTCTACTCACCTGAGGATGGCCAGACATCTCTGCGCCGAAATATCGTGGCAGAATGTTGATGAGATCAGACTGCAGACCCGAAAATTGCTGGAAGAAGAAATACGCCGGGAAAATTTCAGAAGCCACAATAAAATATTTAGTTGTGTCATTACTGTAGAGTTGTACTCAAAATAATTAACAACAGGGATCTATGAAAATTTCATGTAGGCTACTTATTCCAAGGTACCTTTCAGGTATCTCGAATGAAAGAAATAGTTCCTTTTCATTTTTTATATCTTTAGGTTTAAATTTTGAAAGCAGTAGATGTGGAGATACATCCATCATGTATAGATTTTCTGTTACTTGTGCACAAAAAATACTATTTTAATGAGGTAAGTAGTCTTAGAGAGTTTGCATTGGCATTTGACCATAGATGAATCCCTCTTAATACTATCGTATCCAAGGAAAAAAGCTAGAAACTGAATCAGAATATTTTCTTTGTTTTGAAGCTGTAAAATTCCTCCTCATTGTTCATTTTGAATTGAGTGTTGATGGTTTAATATTTTCATAGTTCATACCTGTCTCTTTTTGCAGTGGAACCATATTCTGGCAGGCCTCTGTTTACACTGGGCTCATCTCGTTTCTATGAACTGAAGTACAATCTGGGCATTTGTCTTCTGCATGCAGGAAAAGCTGTTCAGGCATTTGATTGCCTCATTGATGCAGTCCAAGTGTATCATATGAACCCAAGGCTATGGCTGCGTCTTGCTGAGTGCTGTATTATGGCACACAAATCTGTGAGTTTTTTTGTATATCACAAATTTTTTCACATACAAACATGTTAGAGTTTCATTATGAGAAGCTGATTACATGTAAACACACTTGTGTGTGGTTCACACTGAGATGATACTATATACAGTATGACATGTTGCAATAAATGTTGCGTGACACTCGTGTTCCCACAGAAATGATACACTGTGCGATGTGATGCAATATGTGTTGCAACTTGCCATTCAACTAGCAATAAGACAGCATGAATTACATTTAGGTTTCAGTTGCATTCATGGGATATTCTGAAGGGGGCATTATTGTGGCTTCTCATTATTTAATGCTCAAAAACTGAAGAAGAAAAGGAAGTACCAAATTTATGCACACAATGCTATAAACGTCAAACATAGTTCAGCTGCAGTTTCTCATTAGCTCTCCCAGCATGAACACAAGTTCCACAAATTCTACAGAATGAGTCCAGACAGTTTCTACTTTTGGGAGCAACTAGTATCAGCTACTCTGACAAAGAAGGACACTAATTTTTAACCTGATACTTCTCTTGGTGAGAAGCTAATTACCATGAGGTAAATTAGTGTAAGTGTTTGATTGATGTTAAAAATTATGTCTCTTGCTTGCTTATGCAGAATTTATCACTTACCACCACCATCAGCAATGACAGGTCCAATAGAAATTCACTATACACCTCCCTACAATCACGTTTAAAACTGGCATTACCTATGGAATTCAGAGCAGAGTGCTCAGAACACTACTGCATGCTCATTGGCTATCAGAGAATCCATGACATAGCTGTGCAGAACAAGCCTAAACTCAACCGCCATCATTCGTGACTCCAACTATAGTACACTTGACGTATTTAGCCCACAGGCTACACCACATAACAGAAATGGTGAGATCACAATGTCTGAAAGTTGACCGTCTTGTTTCCAATGTCAATAAAATTTTCATTAAAGCACATGCTAGAGTTTCAATTTTCAGAGAACTGGCTCCAAAAGTTTGCATTACCTCTTCAGTCTATTTTATCATGACGGGTTTCATGGTTGGAGACCATGTGTTAGTATGCTAAGCATTTCAGTGATGTGAAAAAAATAGTAGACATTTAGATCTGGAAGATGTAGCTTCTAGACAGATAGCTCAAGAATGATTCAACTCAACCAGAGAGCTGCCAGTGGTAGTGGTCATGTGTGCATGAGGTCGCTTGCTTGTGTCAGTTTGTGTGTTTTTTCTTTGCTGAAGAAGGCTTTGGCCAAAACCTAAAATGTGTAACAGTATTTTCATAATGCCTGTCTGTAACTCATCGGGACATCTTTGCAGTGACTAGAAACCTATCCTTTTCCT
Source organism: Schistocerca cancellata (assembly GCF_023864275.1). Taxonomy (NCBI): domain Eukaryota; kingdom Metazoa; phylum Arthropoda; class Insecta; order Orthoptera; family Acrididae; genus Schistocerca; species Schistocerca cancellata. Next base: position 28,527,189 of record NC_064631.1, on the reverse strand, counting down.
AATATTATCAACAGAAAATTACCGTATTTACTCGAGTCTAAGCCGCACTCGAATCTAAGCCGCACCTGAAAAGTGAGACTCGAAATCAAGGAAAAAAAATTTCCCGAATCAAAGCCGCACCTGAAATTTGAGACTCAAAATTCAAGGGGAGAGAAAAGTTTTAGGCCGCATCTCCAAATCGAAACAAAGTTGCTCCACTGTAATATGAGACAATTTAGATAGAATGAATGACGATACAGCTACAGTAGTTTGGTTCGAGTCGTAAGCTTAGCAGTTAAGCTTTACCAGGTAGCCATTGCTATGCGTCAGGCACTCCGTCCGTATTTATATGGGTACCCTTCCTTTTTCACGTGCTTCATCTGGTTTGAATTGATTGCTTATTTTTCTTTGATCTGATAAGTGCAGTTTTCTTTGTTATAGGTGTTTACGTCACTCTACGCTGAAAATGCATTACTGTACTGTGTCATGCATTGTTTGTCGTATTCTGATACTGAGTATTTACAGCCTGTCGCCGATCGTGGCATGGCTTGCTTTTGTGCGCGCTACCACCGCTTACAAATAAAAAAAAAAAGAAAAAGAGAGAGAGAGGAATCGTCTCATTAGTGAAACAATGTCAAGAGACTGCTACTTCTTGTTACTTACACTGCTGCTTTCTTTGATAATGATCAACAAGAACCAAATAATAGACTGCGTATGATAGAAGATGTTCTGAACGAGAGTTTAGCGAAAAGTTTTCTCCGTTTGAAAATCTTTGCAGGCGCCTCTTTAGTACATTACATTCTGCAGAGAAATTAGAGTCATCTTAGATTTAAAAATCTAGTCAATTGCCTCGCTTCATTTCTGACTGTATCACTGTTTAGCATAAGAATAATACGAATATAAACGTGACATGATATGTATATTCTTCCGCGTTTGCTGTTGTCTCACTCTAGTTGTGTGGTTTATTACGCAGACAGGATTTAAATGAGATAGCAGCAAACACGAAACAATACATGGCAAAATGTTTATATTCGTATTATTCTTATGCTGACGAGAATACTGCATGTGATTCACAATTTATAAAAGTTCCTATTAGCAACCATCTCTTCTCACAGATAGGAAAAAATTCAGAACGTAGAGTTGGCCATATTGACAAACATCCTAAACAGTAAACATTCTTGCCAGTCGGGTTCTCGCAGTAAATTGAAATGCTGCTACATTCGAAGATGAACAATACGGAATTTGTATTTACTTCGTTGTATAATGGATGAAAATGCAGTGGTCGAATCTCGGCGCGGAGAAAAAAAGCTTGTCTTCCACCTTTTTATTTTAAATTTATTTACTGACGCAGAGGTTTTGGCGCCAGTATTTATCTTTGTGCCTAGAAAGCATGCCTGTGTAGCGCTACATATATTCGACTGCAGAACTAAGTTGTGGCGGCACCCACCGACATTTTTAAGAACTTCCCCTTGCTTTGCACTCGATTCTAAGCCGCAGGTGGTTTTTTGGATTACAAAAACGGGAAAAAAAGTGCGGCTTAGATTCGAGTAAATACGGTATTCAGACAACAAGTTTAGTGCATTTTCCTAATCTGATCCATAAAATTTCAGGAATTCAGTCATAGCCAACATTTGTCACCTACTAATGTTTCAGCTGTAAACGACTCAGTCATTTGTGGAGCAAGTGTAAAAGACAGACAGCAAAGCTAAAGCATTCTCGTCCATTTTATATATAAGTATATAAGACAGATGGGAGGGCTTTACCATCAGTCTTTCCAACTCACTCTGAAGGTGGCTGAATGGTTAACAACAAAAATTGTAGCAGCAAACAAAGTTTGGTTATAGCTGAATTCCCACAATTGTATGGAACTAGTAAAAAGGCTTGAGAAGATGAAGATTCACATGTCATAATATGTTGGCACCTTCAGAATCACAGATCACTACACTGTCAGTCATAATCTCTCATCCTCATCTGACCTAGGCCTTCTGTGGTCTGAGCTGGTGCTATTACTGTTTAGGCCTACCTTTCCCAGGTATGGGCCTATCCTTGCCTGTGGCTGCCTTCATGTGAGCCTGTTCTCATCTGATCCTATTGTCATCTAGATGTACTGATATTTTCCTATTCAGTGTGTATACCCTGCAGGACAACTGAGGAATCTGAGAAAAACCCAGGAATTTTTTCAACCAAAAGAATTCTCTGAAAAATCTGTAAATTTCTCCGAATTCTGGGAATTTTTCATTGTTTTAATTTTCAGTTAAATTTTGAATTGATACACAAACAAAGAATTTTACTTAAGCCCACTACTGCACAATACTACTGCAGCAGTAAAACATAAACAAGAGAATAACACCAAAATAAAACTTTAGTTGCAAATAAATGTGCCATATACAACAACAAAACACAGTGCATGTACAAGCATCTGCCGACAGCAAAATGTGTCAAAGACTTTAGGATGAAGATTATGTAATACTTCATAACAACAAACTACTTTCAATGAGCCAGATGTCACAACTGTTTACATTTCTAACAGGTCACTGGAAAATGTTGTGAATGATTGTTTGCATAGCATCAGTTTCTAAGTAAATTTCCTTATATACTAGATGAATGTTACATATGAGGATGTGTGATGAATTTCTTGAATCAAGGAGTGTTAGACTCTCATTCAAAACTTAATGCTTTGAGAACCAGCCACTTAGAAGAAATTTTGCCCAGAAGACCAGCCATTTATGTCATTATTTAAAATTTTACTGGTGTTTGATTTAGCTTAAAGTGTAACACATACTAAAAAAGACTAGGTTCAGGATTAGTTTTTCGTATTTATTTTAGTTCTTTCATAGATTTCAAATTATGCAGTAATGATGGCAAAAAGAAAAAAAGTGAAGTGAGTTCTTCAGCAGTTTCATACATAATTGACTTTTTTATGGAAAAGTCAGAGTTCCCATTCAGCCAGGTAACCCATGAAATGTTAGTTGCACGGCAGTGAAATGCATAATTGTGCTTGTCATAAATAGTCAGCTGCTGCAATTTAAGCTGTATGCTTAGGATCCTGCCTAACCACATCCTCAGAAAAAATTACAAAAATTTTTTGACGACCAATATTACGTGTGGCAGCTTAGCTTTTCTTGAAGTTATACTGTATGTATATAAATTTAAACATTAACATTTCCTATTTGTGTGTTTCCACTACTTAACAATGATGTTGTTATTGGCTGACTGCATCATGTGTCGTGTGTTGCAGTCTCGATTTCAGTGATTCAGAAACTACCATGCTGTATTTGGTAGAATTCATGTTTATACTTGCATAATACAAAAATATGTATTGTAAAAGTTGCCACACATCAAAGATCATTTCAAAACACGTGGTTTTTTGCTGGGTTTTGTTTCAATGTCGAGAAGTTGTATGCTGATATATAAAACCTTCACCATTTGAATGATTGATACATCTTACTGCTCTGAGGGAAAGTATATTGTCATTTCACAAAGAAAAAAATGAGCTTTCAATGGGGTATGTTGTATTTGACCCAGGAAAAAGTGTGTTTTCACCCGAGAAAAAGTGTATTCTATACCAGAAAATCTGGGAATGTTTTTCTCTTGTCCACGTATACACACTGCCACTGGGCAAAATTGTAATGACATTGACTGAGTCAATGGAGGTGAAATCAGTGATGATTCAAGGTAATGAAATAAGTGAAAACTACTCACAAACGCTCATTCTGCACTGAAATGAATGTCATGAGAATTGAAAATTAATGACAGACAAGGACTTGAACTAGAGTTTCCTGTTTTTCATGGGCAGTCACTTTAGTTATGTTTCTAGCCACATTTATGAATGTCACTGAGCTCTTTGCATGATTCACACCACGTAAGTTATCCTGAGGTAATTTTCAGACAAGTAAGTTTGAGCAAATAACAAACAGCCTCATAGGAATTTGATGTTTTGCCAAATAACTTGTTGTCTTTTGGAACCATTGGTCTTGAGCAGTTATATGTATTTTGAATCAAATTATTTCCATATTGCGATCACAGCTGCATTGGTGTAGAAAATAAGGAAAAAATAGTGTTACACTTTATGTTTTATCAACTTCTAATGTAATTTTCAATTGCAGCCCTCAATAGCTAATTTTTTTGCAGATGTATCACTGTTCAAGCAAGAAATAAAATTTCTAGACATTTGTATGGCAGAGAAAGAAATTTTGAAAAACTGCTGAGCGTTCTTATGCTTTTGGACCATTTTTAGACAGGTTACCATGGGTGGTCCTCAAAATACAGTGGGAATGAAATCAGTTATTCCAGAAGATGAAGTAGTGGAACTAGCAAACTCACTGAAATCTATGGCCAAAAGGGCATTTGAGCTAATAATTCAAGACGTGAAAGACACTAAAATGTATGTGACTGCACACAACATTCATTCTCCTTTTACTAGTAACAAAAGGAAGACTGGTTCCAAAATTTTAAGAAACACAATGATTTGACACTGAGCAAGCCAGAGCCCTTATGGCAAACTAGAAGAGATGTTGTAAATAATCGATTCATAATTTACAGCTTTCATGATTTATTGAAAGACAAAATGGAGCTATTTGGTGTAAAAGATAATACGAAATGTATTTACAATCCTTATGATGCCAGTTTCTGCCTAGGTCTATCTAAAACAAAAGAAAGATCTGATGAAAGTTGAATCAGGGCTTTTGAAGTGTTTAGGAGATTGATATTGGTGCCCATTGAAAAAACAAGTAGCAGTTGTTGCAAAATCCTTTGTGTTTTTCAGGCCATTCTAGACAGTGTGTTGACCCTTTCATGTTAAATCTTTTGTCGGGGTGAAACACTCCTACAGTAATGTCAAAAAGTATTACAAAGAGACCTTTAAGGTTTAGAAACATTAAACCATGTCTCTGAAATACTATTTCTGTTTTGAAGGTTTGTATCTTTTGACACTATTCTTTCATATTCCATATAAATAAAAATGTAAACGTTCATTTATACAAAATCAAAAATCTCTGAAAGTTCTTCACCAATCGCTTTGAAATTTTGACACATTACATTCAAACATGCACGTGATTTTGTATACCTGCTGGAGCTCCATATGGTGTATACTGTAAATACACTCCTGGAAATGGAAAAAAGAACACATTGACACCGGTGTGTCAGACCCACCATACTTGCTCCAGACACTGCGAGAGGGCTGTACAAGCAATGATCACACGCACGGCACAGCGGACACACCAGGAACCGCGGTGTTGGCCGTCGAATGGCGCTAGCTGAGCAGCATTTGTTCACCGCCGCCGTCAGTGTCAGCCAGTTTGCCGTGGCATACGGAGCTCCATCGCAGTCTTTAACACTGGTAGCATGCCGCGACAGCGTGGACGTGAACCGTATGTGCAGTTGACGGACTTTGAGCGAGGGCGTATAGTGGGCATGCGGGAGGCCAGGTGGACGTACCGCCGAATTGCTCAACACGTGGGGCGTGAGGTCTCCACAGCACATCGATGTTGTTGCCAGTGGTCGGCGGAAGGTGCACGTGCCCGTCGACCTGGGACCGGACCGCAGCGACGCACGGATGCACGCCAAGACCGTAGGATCCTACACAGTGCCGTAGGGGACCGCACCGCCACTTCCCAGCAAATTAGGGACACTGTTGCTCCTGGGGTATCGGCGAGGACCATTCGCAACCGTCTCCATGAAGCTGGGCTACGGTCCCGCACACCGTTAGGCCGTCTTCCGCTCACGCCCCAACATCGTGCAGCCCGCCTCCAGTGGTGTCGCGACAGGCGTGAATGGAGGGACGAATGGAGACGTGTCGTCTTCAGCGATGAGAGTCGCTTCTGCCTTGGTGCCAATGATGGTCGTATGCGTGTTTGGCGCCGTGCAGGTGAGCGCCACAATCAGGACTGCATACGACCGAGGCACACAGGGCCAACACCCGGCATCATGGTGTGGGGAGCGATCTCCTACACTGGCCGTACACCACTGGTGATCGTCGAGGGGACACTGAATAGTGCACGGTACATCCAAACCGTCATCGAACCCATCGTTCTACCATTCCTAGACCGGCAAGGGAACTTGCTGTTCCAACAGGACAATGCACGTCCGCATGTATCCCGTGCCACCCAACGTGCTCTAGAAGGTGTAAGTCAACTACCCTGGCTAGCAAGATCTCCGGATCTGTCCCCCATTGAGCATGTTTGGGACTGGATGAAGCGTCGTCTCACGCGGTCTGCACGTCCAGCACGAACGCTGGTCCAACTGAGGCGCCAGGTGGAAATGGCATGGCAAGCCGTTCCACAGGACTACATCCAGCATCTCTACGATCATCTCCATGGGAGAATAGCAGCCTGCTTTGCTGCGAAAGGTGGATATACACTGTACTAGTGCCGACATTGTGCATGCTCTGTTGCCTGTGTCTATGTGCCTGTGGTTCTGTCAGTGTGATCATGTGATGTATCTGACCCCAGGAATGTGTCAATAAAGTTTCCCCTTCCTGGGACAATGAATTCACGGTGTTCTTATTTCAATTTCCAGGAGTGTATATATACAAACATATTACATAAAATGTAATGTAATTATATAGATAAAAAATCTACCCACCAAGCTACAAGAGAACATGCGCATAAAAAAAGATTACATCTACGCAAGCTTTTGGAGCAGGAAAAAGGACTGGAGTGGTTTAGGAAAAGGGGATGGATTTCAGAAAAGTGGCACAGAACTGCAGCTCAAGGTAGACTTACCAGACGGAATGAAAAGGAAAGACTTTCCCTTCTCATCTCTTCTGGTAAGTCTCCCTGACCTGCGGTGCTGGGTGACTTTCCCTAAACCTCTCCAGTTCTTTTCCTTCATCCCTCTTCCTTCCTCTCAACACTTTTGCTGTAATAAGGAGCCACTGGCTCCAAAAGCTTGCATAGATATAACCTTCTTTTATGTGCATGTTCTGCAGCTGCTTAGAGATTAGATTTTTGATTTGACCAATTACATTATATTGTCAAAAATTGAATATTTTAATTGTTGTAGTTTTGTTAATGATTGATAAAAAGCAACTCAGCTGTATTATTACATATTTATTGTGTTATGATGAGTTTTGTTCATTGAACATCTTCAGGTTGCCGAGTTGTGCTAAAGTCATGACATAAATGATCTGGTTGCTGTAGATACTGCTAAAGATGAAATTCACAACCACTGATCAGAAACATTCTGCCAGCTGGATGAGGGATGGTTGGCAGGCAGACAACCATACCATTTATGTCATGACTTCAGCTTGTTTTGAAACCTGAAGATGTTCAATGAATGAAACCAGTAATAACACAATAAATGTGTAATAATACAGTTGAAGTGGTTTTTATTAATCATTATTGTTAGTGTCAGCTCTGGTGCTCAACATGATAAAAAAGATTCTATTATATACATAATACATAAAAATAAAAAATAAAAATCTAATGTACTCCAGTGGTATATAAATCACACTCATATTCGCATGCAATGTTGTGTACAAATTTTGAAGCAATTTGTGAAGAACTTTCTGAAATTTAAGATGTGTTTATTTGAGTGCAACATTGTTTCAAAGGAATTAATGAAGAACTTTTGAAGGTAGATTTTTGAACATTTATATCTACATAAATAAAAATGTAAATGTTTATTTGTTCAGCATCTTAGATCTCCAGAAGCTCTTCACCATTTGCTGTGAAATTTTGACAAAACACTGTATGCAAGTACACATTCTTGTCTATGATTTTTGTATATGTAACATATAAATGGGAAACATTGTTACCAAAAATCTGAAAATGTTCTTGACCAATTTATTTGAAATTTTACAAAATCATCCTACAAACATTCAGACAGCACAGGGTATATAAATTTTTAATATGTATGATATCTACATATATATGTAACATGTCCATGAACCATGGACCTTGCCATTGGTGGGAAGGCTTGCGTGCTTCAACGATACAGATAGCCGTACCGTAGGTGCAACCACAACGGAGGAGTATCTGTTGAGAGGCCAGACAAACGTGTGGTTCCTGAAGAGGGGCAGCAGCCTTTTCAGTAGTTGCAGGGGCAACAGTCTGGATGATTGACTGATCTGGCCTTGTAACACTAAACAAAACAGCCTTGCTGTTGTGGTACTGCGAATGGCTGAAAGCAAGGGGAAACTACAGCCATAATTTTTCCCAAGGGTATGCAGCTTTACTGTATGGTTAAATAATGATGGCGTCCTCTTGGGTAAAATATTCCGGAGGTAAAATAGTCCCCCATTCGGATCTCCGGACGGGGACTACTCAAGAGGACGTTGTTATCAGGAGAAAGAAAACTGGCATTCTGCGGATCGGAGTGTGGAATGTCAGATCCCTTAATCAGGCAGGTAGGTTAGAAAATTTAAAAAGGGGAATGGATAGGTTAAAGTTAGATATACTGGGAATTAGTGAAGTTCGGTGGCAGGAGGAACAAGACTTATGGTCGGGTGAATACAGGGTTATAAATACAAAACCAAATAGGGGTAATGCAGGAGTAGGTTTAATAATGAATAGGAAAATAGGAATGCGGGTAAGCTACTACAAACAGCATAGTGAATGTATTATAGTGGCCAAGATAGACACGAAGCCCATGCCTACTACAGTAGTACAACTTTATATGCCAACTAGCACTGCAGATGGCGAAGAAATTGAAGAAATGTATGATGAGATAAAAGAAATTATTCAGGTAGTGAATAGAAATGAAAGAGGAAGCCATCTGGTAGAATTTTGCACAGAGCATAACTTAATCATAGCTAACACTTGGTTCAAGAATCGTAAAAGAAGGTTGTATACATGGAAGAATCCTGGAGATACTAAAAGGTAGCAGATAGATTATATAATGGTAAGACAGAGATTTAGGAACCAGGTTTTAAATTGTAGGACATTTCCAGGGGCAGTTGTGGACTCTTACCACAATCTATTGGTTATGAACTGTAGATTAAAACTGAAGAAATTGCAAAAAGGTGGGAATTTAAGGAGATGGGACCTGGATAAACTGACTAAACCAGAGGTTGTACAGTGTTTCAGGGTCAGCGTAAGGGAACAATTGACAGGAATGGGGGAAAGAAATACAGTAGAAGAAGAATGGGTAGCTTTGAGGAATGAAATAGTGAAGGCAGCAGAGGATCAAGTAGGTAAAAAGACGAAATCCTTGGGTAACAGAAGAGATACTGAATTTAATTGATGAAAGGAGAAAATACAAAAATGCAGTAAATGAAGCACGCAAAAAGGAATACAAATGTCTCAAAAATGAGATCGACAGGAAGTGCAAAATGGCTAAGCAGGGATGGCTAAAGGACAAATGTAAGGATGTAGAGGCGCATATCACTAGGGGTAAGATAGATACTGCCTACAGGAAAATTAGAGAGACCTTTGGAGAAAAGAGAGCCACCTGTATGAATATCAAGAGCTCAGATGGAAACCCAGTTCTGAGCAAAGAAGGGAAAGTAGAAAGGTGAAAGGGGTGTATAGAGGGTCTATACAAGGGTGATGTACTTGAGGACAATATTATGGAAATGGAAGAGGATGTAGATGAAGATGAAATGGGAGATACAATACTGCGTGAGGAGTTTGACAGAGCACTGAAAGACCTGAGTCGAAACAAGGCACCGGGAGTAGACTACATTCCATTAGAACTACTGGTAGCCTTGGGAGAGCCAGTCCTGACAAAACTCTTTCATCTGGTGAGTAAGATGTAGGAGGCAGGCGAAATACCCTCAGACTTCAAGAAGAATATAATAATTCCAATCCCAAAGAAAGCAGGTGTTGACAGATGTGAAAATTGAATAAAAATCTCTCGGTGTACATGCCGCGTCAAATCAGGATAAAACTCCAAGCTTTCGACCACTACCTCCATGGTCGTCATCAGGGCTAAAACTGACTGTCATGAACTAGCGATGTTCCCACTTTTATATGCAAAGGACGGCTTCTGAATGGCTGGAACACGTCATAGCAACAGCGATATGGTGCGTAGTGAAGTGATGCCCTCTACTTCCATAGATGTAGTTTCTATCCCGCGTTGCTTGCAACGCCACCCCTTGAATCAGGAGGTAAAGTGCGGGAAGTTTTTCGATGCGATTTTTTTTTTTTTTTTGTTGTTTTTTGTTTTGTTTTATTTATTTATTTATTTTTTTTTTTTTTCCTAATTCAAGGGATAGAAACTACGTCTATGGAAGAAACTACATCTATGGAAGTAGAGGACACCACTTCACTACGCACCATATCGCTGTTGCTATGACATATTCCAGCCAATCAGAAGCCATCCTTTGCATATAAAAGTGGGAACCTCGCTAGTTCACGACAGTCAGACGACGACCATGGAGGTAGTGGTCGAAAGCTTGGAGTTTTATCCTGATTTGACGCGGCATGTACACCGAGAGATTTTTATTCAAGAAATACGTCGCGAAACACTTCATAGATGTAAAAATCACCGAACTATCAGTTTAATAAGCCACAGCTGCAAAATACTAACGCAAATTATTTACAGACGAATGGAAAAACTGATAGAAGCTGACCTCGGGGAAGATCAGTTTGGATTCCGTAGAAATGTTGGAACACGTGAGGCAATACTGACCTTATGACTTATCTTAGCAGAAAGATTAAGGAAAGGCAAACCTACGTTTCTAGCATTTGTAGACTTAGAGAAAGCTTTTGTCAATGTTGACTGGAATACTCTCTTTCAAATTCTAAAGGTGGCAGGGGTAAAATACAGGGAGCGAAAGGCTAGTTACAATTTGTACAGAAACCAGATGGCAGTTATAAGAGTCGAGGGGCATGAATGAGAAGCAGTGGTTGGGAAGGGAGTGAGACAGGGTTGTAACCTCTCCCCGATGTTATTCAATCTGTATATTGAGCAAGCAGTAGAGGAAACAAAAGAAAAGTTTGGAGTAGGTATTAAAATCCGGGGAGAAGAAATAAAAACTTTGAGGTTCGCCGATGACATTGTAATTCTGTCAGATACAGCAAAGGACTTGGAAGAGCAGTTGAACGGAATGGACGGTGTCTTGAAAGGAGGATATAAGATGAACATCAAAAAAAGCAAAACAAGGATAATGGAATGTAGTTGAATTAAGTCGGGTGATGCTGACGAAATTAGATTAGGAAATGAGACACTTAAAGTAATAAAGGAGTTTTGCTATTTTGGGAACAAAATAACTGATGATGGTCGAAGTAGAGAGGATATAAAACATAGACTGGCAATGGCAAGGAAAGCATTTCTGAAGAAGAGAAATTTGTTAACATCGAGCATACTTTTAAGTGTCAGGAAGTCGTTTCTGAAAGTATTTGTATGGAGTGTATGTAAGTGAAACGTGGACGATAAACAGTTTAGACAAGAAGAGAATAGAAGCTTTTGAAATGTGGTGCTACAGAAGAATGCTGAAGATTAAATGGGTAGATCACATAACTAATGAGGAGGTGTTGAATAGGATTGGGGAGAAGAGAAGTGTGTGGCACAGCTTGACTAGAAGAAGGGATCGGTTGGTAGGACATGTCCTGAGGCATCAAGGGATCACAAATGTAGCATTGGAGGGCAGTGTGGAGGGTAAAAATCATAGAGGGAGACCAAGAGATGAATACACTAAGCAGATTCAGAAGGATGTAGGTTGCAGTAGGTACTGGGAGATGAAGGAGCTTGCACAGGATAGATTAGTATGGAGAGCTGCATCAAACCAGTCTCAGGCCTGAAAACCACAACAGCACCATGTAACGAGCGTTATTACTAGCAGAAATCTCAAAAAGTACTACATCAATTTACTTCAAATTTTTACTTATTACCACACATTACTCTGATAAACATTTGGACAAATACAGGATAATTATTTTTAATATAATAAAATATTATTAGAAAAGTCTTGAAAAGCTCTTGACCGATTTACTTCAAATTTTGGATAATGTATTAAACATTCAAACAGACATATACTATAAAATTTTTAAATAACAATGTGTGGTTTTGTTTCCTTTGTTGCATCCAGTTTTAACTACCATAGCAGACCAGTTAAACCATTAAATAAATTGTTTCTAAGATATGTATTCTTCCCCATTATATATATTTTTAAACATAAATCGCATACACAACAATGTGCTCGTTTGTTTTCATTATCGTAGATGGTTTTCACAGAATACAGGAAAGCTATATTTGTGGCCTTACAGCTTTTGATTAGAATTCTACTAATTCTACTACAGTATCTGAAACAAGTCTCAAGGTCGGTGATTGGGGGGGGAGGTAGTGTGTAGAGGGGGGGGGGGGTTGGACAGAGGGATGGGAGGAAATGGACATAGAATGCAGAAAGAAGGTGATGGATGGAGGAAGGGGAGATAGGGAGGAGGAGAAGATGGATGGAGTGAAAGGGGAAGAGGCCATGGACAGAGAGGGGGTGAGGGGGGGGGGGATGAGATTGAGGCAGACAGAGACAGGGTGGAGAAGGAGATTAGGACATATATCCAAGTCCTATACATATTACAGACATGAGCTTGCTCTTTTCTTTCTTTTCCATTTAACTATACTGGTCCACAGCAACATGTGGCTAGGGAGAGCCATATATACACCCAGATGTACTTTTTCGGTCATATAAATCTTGTCCTGCTATTACTCTGGTTAGTACTCATTACTGCCCTTCAAATAACCCAGGAAGCTGCCCCCTGAAAATTATCCTGTGAATGTCTGAGAGTTACTCCATTCCATGGGGTAATATCCAGATGGCTTATTATTTTTTATTTAGTACCTTGTGTGAGATGATAATGTGAAATTATACAAGGTGCTATCCAAAATTTTCGGGACTGGTGCTGCCATCTGTTGAAAACCTTACCTTTGGACTAACGGCCACCATCACCCTAAAAGTAGTTGCTATCCGCATGTACACACTGGTCCCAGTGCTTCTTCCGCTGGTCAGATGTTTACTGGAAGTCCTGTTCTTTAAGCGTGTTTATCACTGCCAATGATGCTTCTAAAATCCTCTCTAGAGTGTCGAACCGACGGCATTTCAACTTGAGTTTCTGTTTTGGGAATAGCACAAAGTCGCAAGGTGCCAGATCTGCCGAGTATGGTGGTGGTGGTGGGGGAGGGGGGGAGGGGGGGGGGGGTACAAATGCCACGTTGTTTTTTTGCCAAAAAGGTCCTGGTGAGCAAGGACGTGTGACAGGGTGCATTGTTGTGATGCAGCAGCCAGTTTCCTTGACGCCAAAATTTGGGCCTTTGTCACCACACGTTTTCACAAAGCCGTCGCAAAACTGCGGAATTCACTGTTTGGTTGGGTGGGATGAATTCTTTGTGCACAATTCTCTTTGAATCAAAGAAAACAATGATCATGCTCTTCACATGTCTCGCTGTTTTGGTTCTTGGAGAGCCCGGGCTCTTCCACTGGGATGATTGTTGCTTTGTCTCTGGGACAATTTTTGCTTTGTCTTTGGGTCATGGGTCATAACCGTAAATCCAGCTCTCGTCTCGAGTGATAATCCTTGACAAGAAGTTTGGTTCATCAGATGTGGTCTGATCTGTTTCAAATACTGTTTCAAATATTGTAGGAGAATTGGTAGAATTCTAATCATAAGTTGATAGGCCACTAATATAGCTTTCCTGTATTCTGTGAAAACCATCTACGATAATGAAAACAAATGAGCACACTGTTGTGTGCCTCTGATCGGCAGTTAAGACCCTTGGCACAAATTTTGCAGCGACACAATGCATGCCCAATTCATCAGTCAACGTTCATTGACATGTCCCATAACCAATACCCACTTCATCCACAAGGTCTTTAATGGTTCGATGTTGATCTGCACGAACCAATTGTTGAAGTTTAGCAACAGTGTCTGGCGTTGTGCGGCTAACAGGCCTTCCAGTGTGAGCATCATCTTCGACGTCTGTAAGGCCGGCCCTGAACCGAGCATTCCACTCAAACACATATGTACAGCTCATGCTCTGTCCCCCAAACACTTGTTGAATCATTGCAAGCGTCTCTGTAGCACTTTTCCTGAGATTCGCATATAATTTAATACACACGTGCTATTCTGTTTGTGGCTCCATCGTAAAATCACCACAGACCAAACACAGAGTATTAAGGAAATCACTGTGGACACACAACACATCCTCCCAGCTGAATGCCACTTCGCACACTGACTCATCTCATATGCAGCTCTCGCCACCTAGCGGTGCAAAGATCTACTACTTCTACTTTCCATATGGCAGCACCAGTCCCGAAAATTTTGGATTCCATGTTGTATCCAGATAGTGATTATCCATGTAAGGATATCACACAAAGAAAGTTTTAAACAACTACAATAGGTGTGAGAATTATAGCAAAAGAAACCTTTTAGTCTGTCAAATACCCCAGTCTACCCTACACATTTCTAATCCATTTTTTAATCATCTATTAGTGCTCTCTGTATGGAACATTATCTTGAAAATGTGTGTGTGTGTGTGTGTGTGTGTGTGTGTGTGTGTGTGTGTGTGTAGGGGAGTATTAATACAGTATTTCTTGTTCTTATTTCATGAAGAGTTCATTTTAAATCCCATCATTAATTATTAGTTTGTAGCAGTGAATTATGTGCATTGATAACCTCATTGTTGTATGCCCCTAACCTGCCACACACAAAAGTGAATTATGACTTGCATTTGAGAACCTCCAACTATTTTCTGTTTTAGAGTAATGAGCATGACTTCAACATCCATGCGCGACGGAAGGATCTAGTGCAAAAAGTTATCGGTGCTGGCTGCCATCGGAAAATTGTACTGGCCTCATCGCTCAATGCCAGTGAACAGCACGCACAGCAAGAGAATCAGTCTCCATCTGTTCCTTCTATTACACTGGAATTTGCAGCCCTCTGCCTTCGCAACACACTAGTTCTTCTCCCAGCACTTGATGCTGCCAGCAGCATTGTTCCTCCTCTTACAGCTGATACAGTCTCAGTAACAGACAATACAGTTTCAGGTGAAACTTGCTCTGCAGGTGCAGGTGCAAATAGCCTTGACGGCATACCACCTACACCAGCTGGAGTTTATGCTGCACCTACAGCCCCAATGGCACAACATGAGGTAAGTTCATTTCCATCATAAATTCTCAAAAGATAATATGTAATCTTTGTTTGCACACAGTCTAAAGGTAGGAACTGAAATGTGTAAGCTGAAACAATAATTATATTACAGATTATGATGCTATAATAAGTTTCATTCCCCAGGTAACCCATTATCACTTTTCCAGTTGTTTGGCGAACAGTTACAATGCTTCTAATCATCTTCATTGTCAAATATTGTTTTCTGATTTACAAATAAATATGATGACATATGTTACATGTGCAATAAAACTAGATATACTAATTGTGTACTTTGGTTTCCCTCATTTTGGCTCATTACATATAAGCTCTTATGAGGATAACCTGATACCCACAAAGTGAAGTGTATGGTGTGAACTTTTACGTGTTATTGTAAGCAATTAAGAAACTTTGATTTTAGACAGACTGTAAATTTTATTATGTTTAAAGAATCTAAATGTAATTTACTGCCTTGCATTTTAAGTGGCAGGGATGGCTAGAGGACAAATGTAAGGATGTAGAGGCTTATCTCACTAGGGGTAAGATAGATACTGCCTACAGGAAAATTAAAGAGGCCTTTGGAGGAAAGAGAACCACCTATAAAGAAAGCAGGTGTTGACAGATGTGAAAATTACCGAACAATCAGTTTAATTAGCCACATCTGCAAAATACTAATGCGAATTCTTTACAGACGAATGGAAAAACTAGTAGAAGCCGACCTCGGGGAAGATCGGTTCAGATTCTATAGAAACATTGGAACACGTGAGGCAATACTGACCCTATGACTTATCTTAGAAGCTAGATTAAGGAAAGGCAAATGTACGTTTCGAGCATTTGTAGACTTAGAGAAAGCTTTTGACAATGTTGACTGGAATACTCTCTTTCAAATTCTGAAGATGGCAGGGGTAAAATACAGGGAGCGAAAGGTTGTTTACAATTTGTACAGAAACCAGATGGCAGTTATAAGAGTGGAGGGACATGAAAAGGAAGCAGTGGTTGGGAAGGGAGTGAGACAGGGTTGTAGCCTTTCCCCGATGTTATTCATTCTGTATACTGAGCAAGCAGTGAAGGAAACAAACCAAAATTGGGAGTAGGTATTAAAATCCATGGAGAAGAAATAAAAACTTTGAGGTTTTTGCCGATGACATTGTAATTCTGTCAGAGACAGCAAAGGACTTGGAAGAGCAGTTGAACGGAATGGATAGTGTCTTGAAAGGAGGATATAAGATGAATATCAACAAAAGCAAAACGAGGATAATGGAATGTAGTCGAATTAAGTCGGGTGATGCTGAGGGAATTAGATTAGGAAATGGGACACTTAAAGTAGTAAAGGAGTTTTGCTATTTGGGGAGCAAAATAACTGATGATGGTCGAAGTAGAGAGGATATAAAATGTAGACTGGCAATGGCAAGAAAGCGTTTCTGAATAAGAGAAATTTGTTAACATCGAGTATAGATTTAAGTGCCAGGAAGTCTTTTCTGAAAGTATATGTATGGAGTGTAGCCATGTATGGAAGTGAAACACGGACGATAAATAGTTTGGACAAGAAGAGCATAGAAGCTTTTGAAATGTGGTGCTACAGAAGAATGCTGAAGTTTAGATGGGTAGATCACATAACTAATGAGGAGGTGTTGAATAGGATTGGGGAGAAGAGAAGTTTGTGGCAACACTTGACTAGAAGAAGGGATCGGTTGGTAGGACATGTTCTGAGGCATCAAGGGATGACCAATTTAGTATTGGAGGGCAGCGTGGAGGGTAAAAATCATAGAGGGAGACCAAGAGATGAATACACTAAGCAGTTTCAGAAGGATGTAGGTTGCAGTAAGTACTGGGAGATGAAGCAGCTTGCATGGGATAGAGTAGCATGGAGAGCTGCATCAAACCAGTCTCAGGACTGAAGACCACAACGACAACAACAACAACAACAACATTTTAAGTAAGATGATGCTTGTTTATTGTTTAATTAATTAATACATGCGTCTAAATGTTATAGTTTCATAGAAACCAAATGTAATTTGTTTACTGAATATTGCTGTTATGTATGAGTACTTTGTAACACCACATCTTTTGTGTATGACTGGCTGTACATACTATTTCCTAAAATTTTGTGGATTAGCAAAAATGTCCCTTCCTTATTATTTTTATTGCCTTGTTTTGATATTTTTTCCAGTTTGTAACCACTTAAACTTTATTGCTCTTTTTGTTCCCCACCAAAGGACCCACAGACTGCCAGACAACAACACAGTATTTCAATTCAACAATGTTGTTGTTGTTATTATTATTGCTTTCTGGACTTCCTATTATTTGGTTATTTCAGTTAAGTTTTATCACAGCTGTGCTCTGCAGTAGTGTGAATATTGTGATTGCTACACCGGTATTGTCTATTACAGTGTTGTTGAAGTATTTCCTTTTTTTCCCCAATATGGATGAATTCATTGTACATAGTGGTCTGTCCTCAAGTGCAGATAATGAAACCATGGAGCCCGAAAAAAAGAAAGACAAGAAGTTCAGAGGCAACATAGTGATGATAATTTATCTTTTGATTAGGTGACAAAACATGCACAGTCCCCGTGTGTGGTGAAAACACATCGTTCCCAGTAAATGAAAAAGACATTTATTAACAAAATATTCCTCTCTGTTAAGTAAGAATGTGAGTTATTTTTGTTGGTTGTTGGAACAAAATAAATAAAGAGTGAAGCTTATGACTGCATTGGCATATGTTTCACAAAAAGTATAGAAATATGGCTGTGAGGTAGGCAACTTTATCAAAATGAAACCACATACAATAGCTGAAACATTCCTAATGCTTGCATCTAAAGAAATGGTAAAAACAGTCCTTCATTCAGATGTTGCTACTGAAATTATAAAAATTCCTCTCTCTGCTGACACGCCACCGAATTAGTGGTGTGTACTGTGATAGCAAAGACATTTTGGAAGAGAAAATAAGAAGCAGTAATGTTTTCACTTCCGATCGACAAGCCCACTAATACTAGTGGTCAAATACAGCTTCTTTCCTACATGAGGTATGTTGATGAGGATGTAATTGTAAGTAATTTCTTTTTTTGCAAAGACATGTCCAAATGAGCAACCAGTGAAGAAATATGCTTTGTACTCCTAATCCCTCTAAAAAAACACTCCTAATCCCTCTAAAAAACAAGTTAGAAGTACACCTCTTATCACTCAGTATTATCCAGGTCTTAAATGTATTAAGTAGCTACTCCCACAAGACTGTGGCTTCCTAAAATCATGACGTGAAACAAGGTCCATTCTGTCCGACATTTTGCCCACCACACCCATTTCCCTGACCTATGGCTCCTACCCCTGTGATGGTCCCTGCTGTAAGACTTGCCCCCTCCTACCACCACATATACGTCTTGTAACTGGCAAAACATGTACTATCAAAGTGAGAGCCACCTGTGGAATGACACGTCATGTACAGCTGTTATGTAAACACTGTTCGGCCTCTTACATTGGTGTGAGTACCACCAGGTTATCAGTTAGGATGACTGAGGCAAAGAGTGTGCTGGGAACACACAGCATCCTATTGCAGAGCATTCTCTACAACATGACAGTTGTGAGCTTGGTGCCTGTTGCAGTGCACCTGCCATCTGGATTCATACCCCAGACACCAGTGTCTCAGAACTCGCAGTTTGGAAGAGGTGTTACAACACGTCCTTGGTTCTCACTACCCAACTGGTCTTAATTTACATTAATTTCTTCCATTTCAACTCTTCTTCCCAGTAACTATTCTTTTCTCCACTCCTTTTAATTTTCTATATCCTCTATTTTCTGACCGGGCTGTTCTCCCACACCTCTACCACATACAATGCGCTTAGCTTTCCACTCTTACTAATTCGTGCAGGAGGTTTCGGCAGTAATCTCTGTCTTGTACGTTACCATATCTCCCCCCTTTTAAGTGCGTAGGTTTTCAAATCCAGTCCGATACAGTCCCCATCAATCAGTCTATCCTTCTCAACCCATTTGGTAAATCTCACCTGAACTGGTTCTGGGCAACTTTTCCAAACTCACCCCATGTCCTAAACTTCACCAGTCATTTCCTTCAACCATCTTCCTTTCCCTTCAAGCCTTTGGCCAGAAGAAGGAGCCACTAGCTCCGAAAGCTTGCAAATTTCAATATCTTTTTGTGTGTGTTTCTTCTACCACAACTTGGTGAGTGGATTTTTTATCCATACTATTACATTGTATATTTTCAAAAATTGATTAGTTTTGTTGATGTATTAGCCCATGCAGTCATCAGTACTTCTTATGTAAGTCCCTTATCAGTGTTTGTAATAATCTGTCTTTTTCAAACTGTAGTCTGCTTTTGACCTTATGCACTAATTCATCCATTTATTTATCTATGCCACCAATGTGAACCAACATCTTGCCCCTACATCTTTTCTAGTACTGATTTCTGTGCACTTAGATGGGACCATTGTTATTTAAGAATTTGCGTATAATGCTTTGTTGACAGTTCACTACATTGCAGAGCCTTCTCCCAATTATCTCTCACTGATTTTGTTGTAGCTTTGACAGCAAGTTTCTTTCCCATTCTCCACTTGTTGTTGTTGTGGTCTTCAGGCCTGAGACTGGTTTGATGCAGCTGTCCATGCTACTCTATCCTGTGCAAGCTTCTTCATCTCCCTGTACTTACTGCAACCTACATCCTTCTGAATCTGCTTAGTGTATTCATCTCTTGGTCTCCCTCTACTGTTTTTACCCTCCACACTGCCCTCCAGTGCTAAATTTGTGATCCCTTGATGCCTCGGAACATGTCCTACCAACCAGTCCCTTCTTCTTGTCAAGTTGTGCCACAAACTCCTCTTCCCAATTCTATTCAATACCTCCTCATTAGTTATGTGATCTAGCCATCTAATCTTCAGCATTCTTCTGGAGCACCATATTTCAAAAGCTTCTATTCTCTTCTTGTCCAAACTATTTATCATCCATGTTTCACTTCCATACATGGCTACACTCCATACAAATACTTTCAGAAAAGACTTCCTGACACTTAAATCTATACTGAATGTTAACAAAATTCTCTTCTTCAGAAACGCTTTCCTTGCCATTGCCAGTTTACATTTTATATCCTCTCTACTTCGACCATCATCAGTTATTTTGCTCCCCAAATAGCAAAACTCATCTACTACTTTAAGCGTCTCATTTCCTAATCTAATTTCGTCAGCATCACTCGACTTAATTCAACTACATTCCATTAACCTCGTTTTGCTTTTGTTGATGTTCATCTTACGTCCTCCTTTCAAGACACTGTCCATTCCGTTCAACTGCTCTTCCAAGTCCTTTGCTGTCTCTGACAGACTTACAATGCCATCGGCGAACCTCAAAGATTTTATTTCTTTTCCATGGATTTTAATACCTACTCAGATTTTTTGAATAACATCGGGGCGAGGCTACAACCCTGTCTCACTCCCTTCCCAACCACTGCTTCTCATTCATGCCCCTCGACTCTTATAACTGCCATCTGGTTTCTGTACAAATTGTAAATAGCCCTTCGCTCCCTGTATTTTACCCCTGCCACCTTTAGAATTTGAAAGAGAGCATTCCAGTGAACATTGTCAAAAGCTTTCTCTAAGTCTACAAATGCTAGAAATGTAGGTTTGCCTTTACTTAATCCATTTCCTAGATAAGTCGTAGGGTCAGTACTGCCTCACATGTTCCAACATTTCTACGGAATCCAAACTGATCTACCCCGAGGTCGGCTTCTACCAGTTTTTCCATTCATCTGTAAAGAATTCATGTTAGTATTTTGCAGCTGTGACTTATTAAAGTGGTAGTTCAGTAATTTTTACATCTATCAACACCTGCTTTCTTTGGGATTGGAATTATTATATTCTTCTTGAAGTCTGAGGGAATTTCACCTGCCTCATACATCTTGCTCAACAGATGATAGAACTTTGTCAGGGCTGGCTCTCCCAAGGCTATCAGTAGTTCTAATGGAATGTTGTCTACTCCCGGGGCCATGTTTCGACTCACGTCTTTCAGTGGTCTGTCAAACTCTTCACGCGGTATCATATCTCCCATTTCATCTTCATCTACATCCCCTTCCATTTCCATAATATTGTCCTCAAGTACGTCGCCCTTGTATACACCCACTATATACTCCTTCCACCTTTCTGCTTTCCCTTCTTTGCTTAGAACTGAGTTTCCATCTGAGCTCTTGATATTCATACAAGTGGCTCTCTTTTCTCCAAAGGTCTCTTTAATTTTCCTGTAGGCAGTATCAATCTTACCTCTAGTGAGATAGGCCTCTACAGTCTTACATTTGTCCTCTGGCCATCACTGCTTAGCCATTTTGCACTTCCTGTTGATCGAATTTTTCAGACGTTTGTATTCCTTTTTGCCTGCTTCATTTACTGCGTTTTTATATTTTCTCCTTTCATCAATTAAATTGAATATTTCTTCTGTTACCCAAGTATTTCTACTAGCCCTTGCCTTTTTACCTACTTGATCCTCTGCTGCCTTCATTACTGCATCCCTCAGAGCTACCCATTCTTCTTCTACTGTATGTCTTTCCCCCATTCCTGTCAATTGTTCCCTTATGCTCTCCCTGAAACTCTGTACAACCTCTGGTTTACTCAGTTTATCCAGGTCCCATCTCCTTAAATTCCCACCTTTTGCAGTTTCTTCAGTTTTAACCTACAGTTCATAACCAATAGATTGTGGTCAGAGTCCACATCTGCCCCTGGAAATGTCCTACAATTTAAAACCTGGTTCCTAAATCTCTGTCTTACCATTATATAATCTATCTGATACTTTCTAGTATCTCCAGGATTCTTCCATGTATACAACCTTCTTTTATGATACTTGAACCAAGTGTTAGCTATGATTAAGTTATGCTCTGTGCAAAATTCTACCAGGCGGCTTTCTCTTTCATTCCTTAACCCCAATCGATATTCACCTACTACGTTTCCTTCTCTCCCTTTTCCTACTCTCGAATTCCAGTCACCTATGACTATTAAGTTTTCGTCTCCCTTCATTACCTGAATAATTTCTGTTATCTCATTATACATTTCATCAATTTCTTCATCATCTGCAGAGCTAGTTGGCATATAAACTTGTACTACTGTAGTAGGCATGGGCTTCGTGTCTATCTTTGCCACAATAATGCATTCACTATGCTGTTTGTAGTAGCTTATCTGCACTCCTGTTTTTTTTATTCATTATTGAACCTGCTCCTGGATTACCCCTATTTAATTTTGTATTTATAACCCTGTATTCACCCAACAAAAATTCTTGTTCCTCCTGCCACCAAACTTCACTAATTCCCACTATATCTAACTTTAACCTATCCATTTCCCTTTTTAATTTTTCTAACCTACCTGCCCGATTAAGGAATCTGACATTCCAGCTTCGATCCGTAGAATGCCAGTTTTCTTTCTCCTGATAAAGACGTCCTCTTGAGTAGTCCCCGCCCGGAGATCCGTATGGGGGACTATTTTACCTCCAGAATATTTTACCCAAGAGGACGCCATCATCATTTAACCATACAGTAAAGCTGCATGCCCTCGGGAAAAATTACAGCTGTAGTTTCTCCTTACTTTCAGCTGTTATCCTCCACTTACCTTGTCTGTATGTGATTCTTTCATGCTTTTTTTTCCAACCCTCACTGATTGATTTTTACTGCCGTCTCCTACATTACATTATTTTCCAAACACAGTATATTAATTTTATCCAATGACTTCCTCTTTTTGTGGGCCATATTTTTAAATTTTTGTCTGTGTTCATGACTTTCCCAGTCTCAGTTTTTTTCACTACTTTCCCAATTGCAATTTTTTCCAAATCATAAGTTTTTCGTATTATAGTTCACTTTTCTGGTGAGAAATTCGCACCCACTCATTTCCTCTTGTTAACCCTTGTCTGTTCTCATGGTTGTTGTATGAATTCTTCTGATTTTTCTGGTCTTTTTCATTGCTTTTTTTTTCTTTTTCTCTTTCTTTCCACACCTCTGCTTCATTTGCCACTTCCACTATATCCAACATTTCAAACTCTCCTTGCTTGCCATGATGAATCCCATCACATATAACATTTGGTTATTTCAGATACTTGCTGTTGCACTATCAAAAGTAAAGTTCCCATTCTGCTTCTTCAAACCTGCTTGTCTCTGGGAGTTGCCGTTTTACTGTTTCAAATACAGCAATCTCTTGCACTTACCCAGCTAAACTGTGACCTGTATGCCTCACCTGCTAATTTCCACTCCACCAGACTTCTGTCGTTCTACAAAATCCTGCAGTTGTCTACCCCTCATATTTCTTTGGATGGTGTCATTTGCCAAACCAACTTAAAGCTGTCCCACATTGTCCTAAACTACCTGAAGAGTGGTGTTTCCCTTCCTGCACCTCTCCAGCTCCCAAACCACTCACAATATCATCCACTGCTCCGCTCCTAAAAAGTGAACTCGGCCAACCTTCTTAATATCCCCCAGCCTTCACCACTGACTCCCAGAGCAATAACAACTCATGATCATAAGAACCAGTCGCAACAGTACAGTGTTCTTAGCCTCTCATCCAAGCCACTCACCCCTTCCAAATTATCTTTATTATCTAAGGTTCTCACTTTCAGCCCTAAACCTGCATTTAATCATGCTGCTTTGTTGAAGGACCTACTTTCTTTTACAAATAATGTCAACTGGATGTATCAATTTGCAGTCTAATACCAAAACTTTGGCAACAGCGAGCATAACATTGAACCCTGCCTTGAACAGTTCAGACCACGATCCCAACTTGATCCATCACCACTACCACAAAATCATCCTTACAAGTGTTCCAACAATTCCTAACATCCAGCATTGCTTCACAAAACTTCCCCACACTCCTATAACATGACCCTAACCTGTCATCTGCAGAACTCCAGGCTCTTTGCTTCCTAAGATCTGATAAAGCCATCATTACCCTTTCAGTATAAAAGGGATCTGCCATTATGGTACTCGACTGACTGGAGTATGTAAGCGAGCATCTGTGCCAGCCACTTTGATACCTCTGCTTATAGCATTGGCCATCTAGCTGATCTACAGGCCCTCCTTTAAATGTCAAACCCCTGACAAGGACTAATGCTTCAGTCTGTAGAACTTCTTACCCCACCCAAACCACACACCCAAACCTTTTACCTTCTTCCTAAGATCCACAAACCCAGTCACTCTCAGTGTACCATAGTTCCTGCCTTCAAAGCACTTGCCAAACTTGTATCTGCCTTAGATGATCAAAACTTGCAGCCTGTAATACAAATACTTCTGTCCTATGTTACAGACACCAACTATTTCTTGCATCATCTGAAATCTGTGCCTCTCCCATTTTCACTACATGCTTTGTGTGTCACCATTGATGCCACCTTCTCCTAAACCAACATCCTTCACATACATGATATGTCTGCAGCTGAACATTTCCTCAATCAGCCCTCACCTGATTCTAGACCTATGTCATCCTTCTTTTACCAGCAACTACTTTACTTTCAAGGGACAGACGTACTTCCTATGCCAACCTTTACATGGGTCACTCCAAGTGTGCTTTCCTGGGATCAGTAAGCCTTCAGCACCTGGCGTGGTTTAGATTCATTGATGACATCTTTGCCGTATGGACTCGTTGTGAGGCTGACCTATGAGGATTGCCCAGAAAGTATGCACCGCATTTTTTTTTCTCAGCCAATAACAATGCTACAGATGCGAAATGTTACGTATGTATTCTTTGAAGTCTTCTGAGCAAGTGCGACAAGTTTTCATCACTTCTGACAGATAACATAGCTGCAGGACAGTCTCAAAATGCCGTCTGTAGGTGATGTACATTACAAGCAACGTGCTGTCGTTGGATTCTTCACTGCAGAGAAAGAAAATGTGAGAAATATTTTCAAGCACTTGTGCAGAGTCTGTGAAGCATCTGCTGTCAACAGAAGTACAGTTAGTTGTTGGGCATGGAGTGGGAGGTCATCAGAATGCAGTTCAGTAGAGCTCCATGATTTGCAGCAATCAAGGAGACTATCCACCTGACCTAGCCCCCTCGGACTTCCACTTGTTTGGGCCATTAAAGGATGCCATTCATGGAAGACATTTTGAGGATGATGAGAGGTGATTCACACAGTCAAGCACTGGCTCCACCACCAAAACAAGGAATGGTACTGACAGGGCATATAAGCGCTTGTTTCACGCTGGAGGAAGGCCATAGAACGGGATAGAGATCACATGGAAAAATAGGGTTTGTAGATAAAACACCGTTCTTTCGTGTGTGATTCTCATTATATTCAATAAAGAATTATTGAAAAAAAATGTGGTGCATTACTTTCTAGGCAACCCTCATATTAAAATTGCTGGAATCTCTAAATACATTCTCCGAATTGAATTTCATATGGTCCTATTCTGAATCCAATACCACTTTCCGTGATGTTGATCTCATCCTCATGGAAGACCAGCTACACACTTCTGCCCACATTAAACCTACTAGTAAACAACAGCACATACATTTTGACAGTTTCCATCCTTTCACTATCAAACGTTCCCTCTCATACAGCCTTAGTATTCGATGCAAACGAACTTGTTCGGATGCAGACTATTTACAGCAATAGACCACCATTCTCACCTCAGCCTTCACTGGATGTAATTACTCCATCAGCCTAGTTCAAAAGCAGATTTCGTGGGCCATCACATCCAATCCTGGTACTGCTGATCCCTCCAAAAATTAATTTTGGAGCAAACAACTTGTCACTCAGTATTATCGTGGGTGTTGGATGTTTTAATCAACTACTTTGAAAAGGAAGGCCACGACTTCATGAAATTATGTCCTGAAATGAGATCCATTCTGTCTGAGACTTTCTCACAACACTTAGAATAGCATATCGTTGCCCTCCCAATCTCTGCAATATCCCTGTCAGATCCAATGCTACTTCTGCACCCATCTCCATACCCTATGGCTCCTACTCCTGCGACTTTCCCGACTTTGAGACTTGCCCTTATGCACTCTCCTACCACCACCTATACCAGTCTTGTAGCTGGCAAAACAAATACTATCAAAGAGAGAGCCACCTGTGAAATGACATGTCATACACCAACTGTTATGTAAGCATGTTCAGCCTCTTACATTGGTGTGACTACCACCAAGTTATCAGTTAGGATGAGTGGGCATAGACAGAGGGTGTACACCAGCAACCCTGTCGCAGAGCATGCTCTACAGTATGACAGTCGTGACTTTGGTACCTGTTTCACTACTTGCGGCATCTTGATCCCCCCCCCCCCCTTCCTGCCCCCAGACACCAGTTCCTCAGAATTCCACAAGTGGGAACTAATGCTACAACATGTATTTAGTTCACACCACCAACTTGGCATTAATTTAGGTTTTTTCCTTCCACCCCAGGGTTTCTCCACAGTAACTACTTCTTCCTTCACTCTGTTTTAGTTTTCTACATCTTTCATTTTCTGACCTGTCTATCTTTCACCATCGCCCTCCCACCTCTGTTACATATAATGCACCCAGGATGGAATGTAGCAATATTATGAAAAGGAAAGTTGCTACTCACCAAATAGCGGGGATGCTGAGTCGCAGTTAGGCGCAACAAAAAGACTGTCACAAATAAAGCTTTCAGCCAGTAAGGCCTTCGTCAACAATAGACGACACACACACACACACACACACACACACACACACACACACACACACATGACCACTGTGTGTCTGGTTGCTTCCAGCCTACCCATGGGCTATTTAGAAAAATCCTTCCTAACTATACAGAATACCGAACCCTACACCTGGACCAGATTCATTGATGACATTCAATCTGAATTGAGGGAAAGAATGCCCTACCCACATTCCTCCAGAATCTCAACATTTTCTCCCCCGTTTGTTTCACCTGGTCTTCCTCAACCCAACAAAACCATCTTCCTCAATGTTGATCTCGACCTCAAGGATGGATACATCAGTACTGCTGTTCATATCAGACCTATCAACCACCAGCAATAACTTCACTTCGACAGCTACCACAAATTTCATATCAAGAGTCATGACTTGAAATGAGGAAAATCATACATACTATCCTTCCCACTCCTTCCCCCGTGTTATTCGGCTCTCACTGAACTTACGTAATTCCTTGTCCACCCCTACTCCACACCTGCTCCCAACCGCTTGCCTCGTGGCTCATATCCCGGCAATAGGACTAGATGAAGGCCTGTCCCATACATCCTCCCATCACCACCTTTTCCAGTCTAGTCCATCACCTATCCTATCAAAGGCAGTCATGCTACCTACAAAATAAGCTGCAACCACTGTGCTGCTTTCTGTTTGTGCATGAAACCAACAAGCTGTTTGTCTGCTTGGATGGCCTCCAAAAAACTATGGCCAGGAGATAGCTGGACAAACCAGTTGCTGGAAATGCTGCCCAACACAATGTGCTTCACAGCCTGCGCCATCTGAATCCTTCCTACCAGCATCAGCTTATCTGAATTGCACAGGTAGAAACTCTCTCTGCAATACACAGGGTGTATCAAAAAGAATCATCCAATTTGGCACATCTATATTTCTGAAACTAATAAACTTGTACAATGAATTTTGTTTTTTGATGAATGGGAAACTCAAAAAGTTTTTTTCATACCTTTTCATAGGTGTTCAATATGCCCCCCTTGAGATGCTTGGCATATGTTAATGCAGTATTCATATTGTGCCCCCACTGCAGCGAGCATGTCTTGAGTTACAGCTTCTTCAGCTGCTGTTATGCGATGTCTCAGTTCATTTGTTGATAACAGAGGCACATAAACAATAGGACTAGATGAAGGCCTGTCCCATACATCCTCCCATCACCACCTTTTCCAGTCTAGTCCATCACCTATCCTATCAAAGGCAGTCATGCTACCTACAAAATAAGCTGCAACCACTGTGCTGCTTTCTGTTTGTGCATAAAACCAACAAGTTGTTTGTCTGCTTGGATGGCCTCCAAAAAACTATGGCCAGGAGATAGCTGGACAAACCAGTTGCTGGAAATGCTGCCCAACACAATGTGCTTCACAGCCTGCGCCATCTGAATCCTTCCTACTAGCATCAGCTTATCTGAATTGCACAGGTAGAAACTCTCTCTGCAATACACAGGGTGTATCAAAAAGAATCATCCGATTTGGCACGTCTATATTTCTGAAACTAATAAACTTGTAAAATGAATTTTGTTTTTTGATGAATGGGAAACTCAAAAAGTTTTTTTTCATACCTTTTCATAGGTGTTCAATATGCCCCCCTTGAGATGCTTGGCATATGTTAATGCAGTATTCATATTGTGCCCCCACTGCAGCGAGCATGTCTTGAGTTACAGCTTCTTCAGCTGCTGTTATGCGATGTCTCAGTTCATTTGTTGATAACAGAGGCACATAAACAATAGGACTAGATGAAGGCCTGTCCCATACATCCTCCCATCACCACCTTTTCCAGTCTAGTCCATCACCTATCCTATCAAAGGCAGTCATGCTACCTACAAAATAAGCTGCAACCACTGTGCTGCTTTCTGTTTGTGCATGAAACCAACAAGCTGTTTGTCTGCTTGGATGGCCTCCAAAAAACTATGGCCAGGAGATAGCTGGACAAACCAGTTGCTGGAAATGCTGCCCAACACAATGTGCTTCACAGCCTGCGCCATCTGAATCCTTCCTACCAGCATCAGCTTATCTGAATTGCACAGGTAGAAACTCTCTCTGCAATACACAGGGTGTATCAAAAAGAATCATCCAATTTGGCACATCTATATTTCTGAAACTAATAAACTTGTACAATGAATTTTGTTTTTTGATGAATGGGAAACTCAAAAAGTTTTTTTTCATACCTTTTCATAGGTGTTCAATATGCCCCCCTTGAGATGCTTGGCATATGTTAATGCAGTATTCATATTGTGCCCCCACTGCAGTGAGCATGTCTTGAGTTACAGCTTCTTCAGCTGCTGTTATGCGATGTCTCAGTTCATTTGTTGATAACAGAGGCACATAAACAGAGTCTTTTAAAACCCCCACAAGTTATAATCACATACAGTCAGCTCCAGTAAACATGGAGGCCAGTAATGTAAGGCTGAATCATTTAGTCCAGTGTGACCGATCCATCGTTCAGTAATCCTTTGATTTAAAAATTCCCACACTTCCAGATGTCAGTATGGCATTGCCCCATCCTGTATGCTGTCCAGTGGCAGCAGCCAGAGACAATGGTCATACGTGTGTATTATGATTGTGTGAATGTGTGTGAATTTTCTACTTCAGAAGAAGCCTTTTTGACCAAAAGCTCAAATGTATAGCAGTCTTTTTGTTGTGCCTGTCTATGAGTCAATATCTCCTCCGTATGGTGGGTAGCAATCTATCCTTTTTGTGTATTGTCACTATCCCATCCTGGATTTTTCATTTGTTTGATTTTGTTATAATTAATCAGTTTCTTTGTGACAGGTAGCGTCATTACGATGTTCTACACTAGCAGCAGCTGCATATGTGTCTTTGTGCCTGGGAGATTTTATAACAGCTCTACAGCATAGTAGAAATTTGCTTAAACAGCCTCGTCTCTCAGGAGCACATCAGTAAGTGAAACCACAATTTACATTGTTTTAATGTAATTTTTTACAGAGGAATTGATGAGAAGTATTTCACACACTTTGATTAAAATCATTGTAAATTGTTGACTGTTTTTTAAAGATCTGTCATATAAATGATATTTATTATGTAGGATTTGAACTGTTTGCATTTCATATCATATCATTTCATTTTATAGCAGTCTTGCTCTATTTATAGGATGATAAATGATGCACATTCTGGTTTCTGGCTAGACATCTTAGGGCTCCAAGTCAAGTGCATAATGTATAGTGACATTAAAAAATATATTTTTGTAGCTACACTTATGACCAAACTGGATAAAATGGAGCAATTCTGGAACACAGAACTTGCCAGCGAGAAATCCAGATTCAAATCATGATCAGGACATTATAATTCAGGCTTCTGTGATTTCCCTGAATCATTCCACAACGTTTGTGGTCAATTTTATCATAAATCTGTCTCAGAACTGATCTACTGTTCTTTCTCTAAATGCCTGCAATCATTGGAACATTTTATTTTTGTGGAAGAGGAGGGGAGAGGAGGTGGGGAACATTAGGGTAGAAGATAATTCTAGCGAAGCTCCATTTTGTATGTAAAATGGGGGAATTTTAAACTTTGTGTTAAGGTGTAAAACACTGCTGTGCATCCACCATAGCTTAGTTACTAGTTCAGTGTTAGAGAAAATCTGTAGAAAAAATGTCTTTTACTATATTGTAGGGGATGCATTGTTGACTCAAAATTATTTTCCAGCTCATAGAAAATTTTCTAAATAAAATCAACAATCCAATTGCCTGTTATATATTCTTTTCTGTTTTATTGTGAACTATAAATAATTTATTAAAGCCTTGCCAAATACTCACTGAGTCATTGATTGGCACACACAAGAAACATAGGACGTTGGAAGCTGATGTGTGACCTATGAGAGCATTATAACTTCAACATCAGTATTTTCCAATTTTGGTTTTGTTACCTGTCCTAGGAAATTAATAACAAAAGCATATTTTGAAGGTACATTAAAATGTAATACTGGTCCTCGCATTATAATTGCTCTTAGAGGTCACACAAGGAGTATAAGTCTCTGCCTTTCAGCATTTTCTGTATTGTTGATGTGTGTATCAGTGACTCAGTGCCTCAGATAGTCAGTGAGTTACTACCCTTGATGCTTACATTGTTTAGATTCCACCAAAAGTTTGGTGTATTACATCTGCTGAGGACTATTGTAGGTGAGATCTTAGAGGTATGGTCTGTCAACATGTTGTATGTACCTGTCCGCTATTTCTCTTCCAGTTGAGGGCAATAGGGCAATGCATGAAGTGTTCAGTGACTACAGTAGCAGAATGTTATTGGAAATATCTTACAAAACCAAAAGAAATTCTGGTCATTTGTAAAAACTGCTAGTGACACTAAAGTTAGTGTCCAGACAGTCATGGACAAGACAGAAACTGAAACAAGAGTGCAGAAATGCTGTACTTCGTTTCGCAATGTTCCTTTACAAAGAAAAATGTTGGAGTATTGCCCAATTTAATTCTCACAACACTGCTAAAATGAATGATATAGATATTTGTGTCGATGTTGTTGAGAAACAAGTGAAGTTTTTAAAATCAAACAAAGCTCCAGGGCCTGATGCATTCCCTCTCAGATACTATACTGAATTTGCAGCTAAGTTAGGACCTCTTTTAACCACGATCTACAGTAGGTCCTTTGAACAAAAACCCATTCCCATTCGCTCGAATAAAGCGCAGGTCCCACCCATCTGCTAGAATCCTAGAACATATTCCGAGCCCAAACGAATGAGCTATCTCAAATAGAGTGACCTCCTCCATGCTAACCAGCAAGGATTCTGAAATCATTGATCAAGTGAAACTCAACTAGCACTTTTCTCACATGATATCTGGACAGCCGCTGACTTCTGAAAAATATTATACTCAGTTCCACATATATACTTACTATTGAGTATGATCATATGGCATATCAAGTATTTCTTGGTAGGGAGGACACAGTGTGTTATTTTGGATGGAGAGTTTTTGACAAATGTAGAAGTAACTTAGTGTGTGTCCCAGCAACCCTTGCTGTGTGTGTTGTATATAAATAACCTGGCTGACAATATTAATAGCAACCTCAGAATTTTTGCAGGTGATGCAGTTATCTGTAGTGAAGTACTGTCTGAAAGGAGGTACAAAAATATTCTGCCAGATCTTGGTAAGATTTCAAAGTTGCGCAAAGATTGACAAACATAAAATAGTGCACTTCGCAAAATGAAAAGAGTAATAACCTACGACTTCAATTTCAATAAGTCCTGTTTACAGTCTGTCAACACATACAAATACCTAGGCATAACAACATTTGGGTACAAAATATTTGATCTAGTGAATATCTGCAACACAGGAACGTATTTATAGAATAAAAATCTGTTCCAGTTGCTAATAGTTTTCTTAATTTATTCCATGACTAGTTTCGAACCTTAAGGCTTATTCTTTAGGCCCCACCAAATAATTCTGAAAACATAAGCAGGGATAGCTAGAGGACAAATGTAAGGATGTAGAGGCACATCTCACTAGGGGTAAGATTGATACTGCCTACAGGAAAATTAAAGAGACCTTTGGAGATAGTAGAACCACCTGTATGAATATCAAGAGCTCAGATAGAAACCCAGTTCTAAGCAAAGAAGGGAAAGCAGAAAGGTGGAAGGAGTATATAGAGGGTCTATACAAGGGCGATGTGCTTGAGGACAATATTATGGAAATGGAAGAGGATGTAGATTAAGATGAAATGGGAGATACGATACTGCGTGAAGAGTTTGACAGAGCACTGAAAGACCTAAATCAAAACAAGGCCCTGGGAGTAGACAACATTCCATTAGAACTACTCACAGCCTTGGGAGAGCCAGCCTTGAAAAATCTCTAACATCTGTTGAGCAAGATGTATGAGACAGGCGAAATACCCTCAGACTTCAAGAAGAATGTAATAATTCCAATCCCAAAGAAAGCAGATGTTGACAGATGTGAAAATTATCAAACTATCAGTTTAATAAGCCATCGGTGCAAAATACTAATGCGAATTTTTTACAGATGAATGGAAAAACTGGTAGAAGTCGACCTCGGGGAAGATCAGTTTATATTCTGTAGAAATATTGGAACACGTGAGGCAATACTGACACTACGACTTATCTTAGAAGATAAATTAAGGAAAGGCAAACCTACATTTCTAGCATTTGTAAATGTAGAAAAAGCTTTTGACAATGTTGACTGGAATACTCTCTTTCAAATTCTGAAGGTGGCAGGGGTAAAAAAAAGGGAGTGAAAGGCTATTTACAATTTGTACAGAAACCAGATGGCAGTTATAAGAGTTGAGGGACATGAAAGGGAAGGAGTGGTTGGGAAGGGAGTGAGACAGGGTTGTAGCCCCTCCCCAATGCTATTCAATCTGTATATTGGGCAAGCAGTAAAGGAAACAAAAGAATAGTTCGGAGTTGGTATTACAATCCATGGAGAAGAAATAAAAACTTTGAGGTTTGCTGATGACATTGTAATTCTGTCAGAGGCAGCAGGGGACTTGGAAGAGCAGTTGAACGGAATGGACAGTGTCTTGAAAGGAGGATGTAAGATAAACATCAACAAAAGCAAAACAAGGATAATGGAATGTAGTCGAATTAAGTCAGGTGATGCTGAGGGAATTAGATTAGGAAATGAGACACTTAAAGTAGTAGATGAGTTTTGCTATTTGGAAAGCAAAATAACTGATGATGGTCGAAGTAGGAAAGGTATAAAATGTAGACTGGCAATGGCAAGGAAAGCGTTTCTGAAGAAGAGAAATTTGTTAACATCGAATATAGATTTAAGTGTAAGGAAGTTGTTTCTGTAAGTATTTGTACAGAGTGTAGCCGTGTATGGAAGTGAAACATGGACGATAAATAGTTTGGACTAGAAGAGAATAAGAGCTTCCGAAATGTGGTGCTACAGAAGAATACTGAAGATTAGATGGGTAGATCACATAACTAATGAGGAGGTATTAAATAGAATTGGGGAGAAGAGGAGTTTGTGGCACAACTTGACAAGAAGAAGGGACTGGTTGGTAGGACATGTTCTGAGGCATCAAGGGAAGACCAATTTAGTATTGGAGAGCAAAAATCATAGAGGGAGACCAAGAGATGAATTCACTAATCAGATTCAGAGGGATGTAGGTTGAAGCTTGCACAGGATAGAGTAACATGGAGAGCTGCATCAAACCAGTCTCTGGACTGAAGACCACAACAACAACAACAACAACAACAACAACAACAACAAATGGGTGGCAGTTAGGCCTAGGCCATTCACTCAATGGGGATCACACCAACATCAAGCAAACACATTGGAGTGTAGAACCAGCAACCACAGCACCCGCGTAGGCAGCATGACATAGAAATGACACTGTAGTTGCTGGTCCTATCTTCCCATGCATTTGCTTGGTATTGGTGTTATCACCAATGACTGACTGGCTCATAATTATTTGGTGGCACCTGAAAAATAAGCTTTAAGCTTCAAAACTAGTTGTAGAATAAATTAAGAAAATTACTAGCTACTGAAGCAAATTTTTAATCTATTAAGTTTTGGAGATATGAAATGGAATAATAATGTAGACTCAGTCGTAGGGCAAGCAAGCAAAAGACTTCGGTTTATTGGTACGACACTAGGGAAAGAGTAAGAAGACACTCTGTGAGAACTACAGAGGAATATAATGAAGGTTTATGAAAAGATAATTTTACAGAAAATTGGGAACAAGATACAACCACAATTAAGAGAATAATAACAAGGATTTTTACCTAGAAGATGAGCTATGGGTGTCATATTTACAGCTCACTAGGTAGTAGGAAAAAATGGGGATTTGGAATGACAATGTAGTTGCTTTCACAGTTGTGAAAAGGTTTACTACACTTTTAAAAGGGAAGAGAGATGTCAAGGTCTGGATAGATTGCAATTCAGAATCAGAAACATGTATGATGTCTGAATAGTGTAATAATAAATGAAAAATTGAGAATGGTTTAGAATAGAGAGAGGGATTCGCCAAGGAAGTGTGCTCTTCCCAGTGCTCTTCAATGTAATTATGGACAACATCAGAAGGAAAGTTCACCAAGGGTCAACAGCAGATAATGTGAAAATCATTGCATATGCAGATGACATGATGATTCAGGAAAAACAGCTAAATACCTGATGCAGGGTCATTGAAAAAGCAGGCATGTAAATAAGCTTAACATAAGTGAGGTACTTCAATCAGCAGGGCAAATGAAAAAAAATAAGGATGTAAGTAGTAATGGAAAAATTATTAGAGAAGTAGATGCTATTAAATATGTAGGAAGTAAGCTAACCAAGATAGGAAACAATAAGGAAGAAATTTCAGAGAGAATAGAAAATTGATTGAAATTTTGTTATTGTGTGTCAGACATAATTAGGGATTGGAAAATACCTACCTGAGCAAGAATTATGAGATGCAAGTCATATTATCCACCAGTTTTGACTTAAGGACTGTTGGACTTGGACAAAGAAAGATCTGAGCAGAATAAAAGGGATCCTGTGTGAGACAAGAAGGGCAGGATAAGGAATGAAACTATATATTACACACTTCGGAGTAATGCCCTAAAAGAAACAATGGAGAGATATATGCTGAACTGGTTTGGTCAGATTAAGGGAATGGGACAAGAAAAACTACCAAGAAGGGCTCACAGGTGGACAGAACTGGAAGAAGACCACAAGCAAGATGGAGAACCAGGTAAAGAGAACTGCAATGGAAGGAAACGTGAAAGGATAGACTGTGGAAGAAAAGAGAAGATTGAAAGAGGCTCTGTGAGTGACTGCATAAACAGAAACATTTCATGAAGGTGAAGAAGGCTGTGGAAATACAATCAATCTAGAAAGGAGATTGCTTACAAAACACTTATGTGACCCATCCTAGAATGTTGCTCATACGTGGGACCCATACTAGATAGGACTAATGAGGTATATTGAATGTATACAGAGAAGTTAATAAATCAATCCAGAAGACTAGAAGAGTATTTCTGTTTGAAAGAGCAGATATGTAGTTGTTAGTATCTGACTTAGACAATGAATTGCAATTATTTAGTCCCACTATGATGGACATAGAAGAATTGTGGGCAAAATTTAAACAGATTGTAAATTGTGCCATGGAAATGAACGTGGGTAATAAGTGGATTAAGGATGAAAAAGACCGACCATGGTTTAGTGTCTATATTCGGAAAATGTTGTGAAAGCAAAGGCTGTTACATACTCGGTTCAAAAGAGAATGTGCAAGTGATAACAGGCAAAGATTTAGTAGAGATTCATGCATCTGTGGAAAGATTTACTGTACATCTACTACCACTGTTTTACCTTAGCAAAAGATCTGGCTGAGAATATGAGAAAATTCTGGCTGTATGTAAAATCGCTAAGTGGGTGTAAGGCTTCCATCCAGTTACTTGTTGACCAGTCTAGGATGGCAGTTGAAGATAGCATAACAAAAACTGAAGTTTTAAATTCCATGTTTCAGAAATTGTTCATGCAGGAGAATCAACAAACATACCATCATTTGACCATTCCACAGAGTCCCATAAGGATAACATAGTAATAAGCATCCCTGGCATAGAGAATCAACTAAACTAGTTGAAAACGAATAAGTTTTCAAGTCCGAATGGAATCCCAGTTCAGTTTCACAAAGAATACCCTATGGCATTCGCCCCTACTTTGCTTTTATTTATTGCAAATCTCGCACCTAGCACAAAGCTCCAGGCAACAGGGCAGAAGCACAAATGACTCTTGTATACAACGAAGGGAAGAGGACAGACCTGCAATATCGCAGACCAGTATCCTTAACATCAGTTTGCTGCAGAATTCTAAAATTTCTAGAGTCAACAAATGTCAATGTCAATGAATCAGCATGGTTTTAGACAGCACTGCTTGTGTGAAATCCTGCCCTTTTCTCAGATGATATACTGCAAAGTATGGATGAAGGGCAACAGCCAGATTCCTTGTTCTTAGATTTCTGGAAAGCATTTGACACGGTACCCCACTGCAGACTGTTAACGAAGGTATGAGGATATGGGCTAGGTTCCCAGATATGGGAGGGGCTCGAAGACTTCTTAAGTAGTAGAACCCATTACATTATCCTTGATGGTGAGTGTTGGACAGAGATGAGGGTATCGTCAGGAGTGCTGCAGGGAAGTGTGACAGGACCACTATTGTTTTCTATATACATAAATGATCTAGCAGAAGGCTGGGCAGCAATCTGCAGTTGTTTGCTGATAATTCTGTGGTGTCTGGCAAGGTGTAAAAAATGAGTGACAGTGGATGATACAGGGTGAGATGGACAAAATTTCTGGTTGGTGTGAGCCCTAAATGTAAAAAGATGTTAGTTAATGCAGATGAATAGGAAAAACAAACCCATAATGTCTGGATACAGCATTAGTAGCATCCTGCTTGACACAGTCATGTCATTGAAATATCTGGGCATAATGTTGCAAAGTGGTATGAAATGGAACAAACATGTGAGGATTGTGGTAGGGAAGGCAAATGGTCTACTTCGGATTATTTGGAGGATTTTGGGAAAGTGTGGTTCATCTGTAAAGGAAACCACATATAGGGCACCAGTGCGACCTATTCTTGTGTAGTGCTCAAGTGTTTGTGAACCACAACTGCTTGGGTTAACAGAAAACATTGAAGCAGTTCAGAGGCATGTCACTAGATTTCTTATCTATAGGTTTGAACAGCATGCAGATGCTATGGAGTTGCTTTGGGAACTCAAATGAGAATCCCTAGCATGAAGGCAACATTCTTTTCGAGAAACACTATTGACAAAATTTAAAGAACCAGCATTTGAAGCTGACTGCAGAAAGGTTCCACTGCCACCAGAGTATGTGTCACATAAGGACCATGAAGATAAGATACAAGAAATCAGTGCTCATACAGAGGCATATAGACAGTTGTCTTTTCTCGCTCTCTCAGCAACTGGGATGGGGAAGAAAATGACTTGTAGTGGTACAGGATACCATCCACCACGCACTGTGTGTTGGCTTATGGAGTATGTGTGTAACTGTAGTTGTAGAAGGGTAGTATGAATGGTCACAGGTTTTGATGACTATGGAAGAATGTCATGGAGATGCTGAAGAAACTGAAGTGGCAGACATTTAGAGATAGACATGGAGTTTAAACATGTGGTGTGGGGTTGTGAACCATCAGCTCATAGGCCCTTTTTTATATATGGAACACTGAATACGCACAAGTATTGCAGCCTCCTAACAGACCATCTTCCATGGATGTTAGAAGATGTTCCTATACAGACTCGGAGGAACATGTGGTACCAACATGATGGCCGTGCAGCCCATAGAGCCTGAAATACTACAGTATATATCATTCACAAAATTTTTCCATATTATTGGATTGGACACACAAAACCTGTACTTTGGCTGGCCTGTTCCTTGGATTTGATGCCTGTAGACTTTTTTCTGTGGGGAAAGCTGAAAGACACTGTCTTCAAGGACATACTAACTACACCCGATAATATGCAACAACATATTACTGCGGCCTGCTTGGACATCTCCACTGAAATGCTAGCATGTGTGCAGTAGTCGTTGCTTACCAGACAGGAAACATGTATTCCCACTGTTAGTGGTCATTTTGAACACAACTTGTGATGGTCAGTTGTCTCGTTACTGGTCAGAATCCACATAAATAGTGCTGAACTTGTGTTGTTCTTTAGTGTGTGCTATCACAGGTATTCTACAAGTGTCGGTGTTGGAATTTTTCAAAATACAATATCTTATAAACAACTTGCACTAGAATCCTGAAACAAACCCCACTGACATTCAAATTTACTCAACTTTTAGTTTGTTAATGTCAATAGGCATTGTTTTATTTAAAAACTGTATGTTTGCACAAAGAATACATTTTATAAGTGTTATTTCAATCTTTTCATTGGCTAAAAACACGAGCCCCTGATTATCCATCAATTCTGTGGAAACCACTCATCAATAGCACTAATATCTTGATCTGTGTGGCTGCCAACTTTCCTGTTTAAACAATACTGTGCACAGTAAACCTGAGAGTGTAGTCATCATTGCTTGGAAACCAATACACATCAGCAGCTTACCAAACCACATTGCAGACAGCATGGTGGGACAGTGTCAGCAATCCTCTAAGCTACACTTGAATCTGTAGTGTATTATACTAAGTATGCCTGACTGATAAGTGATGATATAAACTTGAAGGCCTACAGTTGAAGCAGTATGGAATGACATATCCAAATATGTCATCCAAGCTCATTTCAACTTTGTGCCCAGCTGTGTTGGTCATTTTTGCTGCCCGTGGTGGCAGCTACCCCAAAAGAGTTACCCCAAAATATAATACTGTGTGACATAAGTGAATGAAAATAAGCAAAGTAGACTAATTTTCATGTCAAACGATCACTTACTTCAGATATCGTTCGAATAGTAAAAATGGCAGCATTAGGTCTTTGAACAAGATCCTGAATGGGGGCTTTCCACGACAGCTTACTGTCTACCTGAACACCTAGAAATTTGATCTGTTCAGTTTCACTAATCATATGCCCAGTCAGTGAAATTAAAACATCAGGTTTTGTTGAATTGTATGTTATAAACTGTAAAAACTGATTCTAACTGTGATTTAGCATTAGTTTATGTCCTACAAGCCATGAACTTAGGTCATGAACTGCACTATTTGAAACTGAGCCAATGTTGCACACAACAGCTGGCCGGAGTGGCTGAGTGATTCTAGGCGCTACAGTCTGGAACTGCGCGACCGCGACAGTAGCAGGTTCGAATCCTGCCCCGGGCATGGATGTGTGTGATGTCCTTAGGTTAGTTAGGTTTAAGTAGTTATAGGGGACTGATGACCTCAGAAGTTAAGTCCCATAGTGCTCAGAGCCATTTGAACCATTTTTTTGCACACAACATCCTTTATTACCAAGCTAGTGTCATCAGCGAACAGAAATATTTTAGAGGTACCCATAATTCTAGAGGGCATACGTATTCCATTATGGTCCAACTTCTGGAGCAATATTTTGTAATCAACACTGCCAAATGCCTTAGTTAAATCAAAAAATTCTAAACCTCTTGTTTAATCCATCCAGTACCCACAGAGAAAGGAGAATATAGCGTTTTCAGTTGTTAAATGACTTCTAAAGCCGAACTGTACATTTGATAGCAAATTATGTGATATGAAATGATCAATTATCCTTACATACACAGCATTTTCAATAACTTTAGCAAACACTGATGGATAGAAATAGGTCTAAAATTGTCTACATTATCCCTTTCTTGTTTTTTTAAAGTGGCTTTACTACTGAGTACTTTAATCGTTCAGGAAACTGGCCATTCTTAAAGGAAAAATTACAAATATGGCTAAGTACAGGGCTAACACATGCAGCAGAGTAATATCCTGCTATAGTCCTTCTGAGAGTCCTTCGTCTTCAGTGATTTAATTATTGACGCAATCTTCCCCTTGTCAGTATCACAGAGGAGTATTTCAGACATCAGTCTCAAAAAGGCATTTTCCAAGAGAGTTATATGATTCCCTGTAGAAACTAAGTTTTTATTTAACTCACCAGCAATGCTCAGAAAATGATTGTTAAATACTGTACATATATCTGAGTTATCAGTAATAGAAATATTTTTACTATGAAGTGACTTTATATTGTCGAACTTGTGGTGCTAACCAGACACTTCCTTCACAACTGACCATATGGTTTTAATTTTATCTTGTGAATTAGCTATTCTATTTGCATACCACATACTCTTTGCCTTCCTAATAACATTTTTAAGCACCTTACAATACTTTTTGTGATGGTCTACTGTAGCTTGATTGTGACTACTTCTAACGTTTTGATATAGTTCCCACTTTGTTCTACATGATGTCCTTATCCCTCTAGTCAGCCACCCAGGCTGCCTTTTACTGCTAGTGTCCTGTTTAGAACGTTCTAAAGGAAAGCAACTCTCTAAGAGCGTGAAAAATGTATTAAGGAAAGCATTATATTTGTCATCTATGTTATCGGCACATAGACATCTTGCTACTCTTGTTCCTTAATGAGGTTTAAAAAACTCTCTATTGCAATTGGATTAGCTTTCCTACATAACTTGTAATTATATGTGACTTTTTTTTGCATGCAAAACCCTTTTAGTGTTAAAGTTTGTGCATCATGGTCTGAAAGGTCATTCACCCTTTTACTAACAGAATGCCCATCTAGTAATGAAGAATTAATAAAAATATTGTCTATGGCTGTGCTACTGTTCTCCTGCACCATAGCTGGAAAAAGCACAATCTGCATCAGATCATATGAGTTAAGGAGATTTACCAACATCCTTTTTCTTGCACAATCATATACAAAATTAATATTGAAGTCAGCACATATAACTAATTTCTGGAACTTCCTTTATCGTGAACCAAGAACCCTCTCGAGCTTGAGCAGAAATGCTCTGAAGTCAGAGTTAGGGAACATATAAACCACAACAGTTACAAGTTTAGTTTCATTAAATTCAACTGCCCCTACACAACATTCAAATATCTATTCAGTGCAGTGCCGTGATACGTCTGTGGACTCAAAAGGAATACTGTTTCTTACGTACACGGCCACTCCCCCACTCCCCAAGGAACTCCTTGAGAAACAGCCAGCTAATCTGAATCATGGTAAATGAAGCCTCTGAATTGTTCTGTTTGTATATGAACTGTTTACCATCCAAGTTTCACATCTGTATGAGGTTATGCTCCAGACTAATACATATAGAAAAGACTTCCTAACATCTTGTTAGTAAATTTCTCATTCCCATACATACTTTTCTTGTTGTTGCCAGTCTGCATTTTATATCCTCTCTACTTTGGTCATCTTCAGTTATTATGCTGCCCAAATTACAAAACTCAGCTTCTGCATTTAGTGTCACTTTTGCTAACATAAATCCTCAGAATCACCCAATGTAATCCAGCTACATTCCATTTCCATCGTTTTACTCATGTTGATATTTATCTTATAACCATGCATATAGTTTAGGAGTGAAGGTAACAACTCATCAAACAGTAGAGGCATGGAATTGTCGACAGGCACATAAACGCATAAACGAGACTGAAAGTTTGTTAGCTAGAGGACACACACACACACACACACACACACACACACACACACACACACACACACTCACACTCACACACACACTTGACATTTAGTTAATTAGTTAGTACGTGTTCCATTGATTAATCTAGCGGTAACCATTATGAATCGGAATGTTTCAAGCGCATAAGAAATGCACACATGAATCAAGGGCCTTATTATTATTATTATTTTAAAGCTTAAATTTTTATTACCTACTCCATTCCTGTAAATGGCACAAAATTCATGTATTATACATATAGATTTATTTATTCCTATTCAAGAATTCATCTATGGTGTAGAAGGAGTTGTCAAAGACATATGATTTCAATTTATTTTTGAAACTATTACTGCTGTCTGTCAGACATTTTATTTCATCTAGTAATGAATCAAAAAGCTTTACAGCAGCATGTTTTACCCCTTTCTGTGCCAAAAATAGGTTAAGTAGAGGGTAGTGTAAGTCTTTCTTTCTTCTGGTATTATAATCATGAATGTCACTGTTGCTTTCAAAGTGGTCCACCTTGTTGAGAACAAATTTCATTACTGAGTAAATATACTGTGAGGCTGCTGTAAGAATTCCTAACCTTTTAAACAGGTGCCTACAAGATGTGCGACTATGAGCCCCACACATTATTCTAATCACTTTCTTTTGAGCAGTGAATGCTTTTATCTTAAGTGTTGAGTTACCCCAAAGTATTATTCCATATGATATCATGATGTGAAAGTATGCAAAGTATGTTAGATTACTAATTTCTATATCTTCAAAATTGGCAATTATTCTGATTACAAAAGTTGCTTAACCTAGTCACTTTAGGAGATTCAAAATATGAATTTTCCAATTAAGATAGTCATGTATATGTACACCCAAAAACTTAGTATGCTCTACCCTGGCTACTGACTTCTATTGATGTGTTATATTTATTGGAGGAACTGTACTCCCTGTAAGAGAAAATTAGTACATGTGTTTTTTCAAAGTTCAGAGCAATCCCAGTCTTAGATAGCCAATTAATAACTTTTCCAAAGACATTATTTGTATCATTTTCTATTGGAGATTCTTTGACTGGATTAGTAATTATGCTTGGATCATCTGCAGTGTCAGTTTATCATCTTGTTTCAGATAAGAAGGTAGGTCATTCACATATATCGAGAACAGAAGAGGGCCCCTGTGGAACACTTAATGTAATTTCACCCCTGTTAGATGAAGTGGCAAACTTCCTTAAATCACTTAAACCATATAAAGAAACTTCTTGCTTCCTGTTCTGTAGTTACAACTTAAACCACTCATATGCTGTTCCATTTCTACCATAGAATTGTAATTTCTGTAACATAATGACATGGTTCACACAATCAAATGCTCTGGATAAGTCACAGAAAGTTCCTGTTGGTGACATTTTACTATTTAAAGACTCTATTATGTGGACAGTGAAATTGTATATTGCTGTCCCAGGGGAACAGCATTTTTTAAATCTGAACTGTGATTTACTATGTATACCATTACTGTTGAGATGGCTAACCACTCTTAAGTACATTACTTTCTTGATGATTTTGTAAATACTGTAAAAAAGGATACTAGCCTGGCAGTCCTGGAGTTGTCAGTGCCTCTACTGTTCAGTGAGCTGTTTTACTTTTAAGTTATTTACACTCCACCAGAACTTTCCTTTGCTGTATTTATCTTATAACCTCCTTTCAATACACTATCCATTCTGTTCAAGCCCAAGTCATTTGCAATCTGTGACAGGATTACAATGTCAGTTAAATTCCCTTTCCAAATTTCTTCTTGGTTTTCTTCACATGGTGCTCAATGTACAGATTGGAAAGCATCTTGGACAGGCTCACTCCATCCTCAACTACTGCCTCCTTTTCATATCCTTTGACTCTTGCAACTGCTGTTTGGTTTCTCTACAAGTTATGGATAACATCTCATTCCCTGTATTTTATCCCAGCAGAATCTCAAAGAGAGTGTTCCAGTATTCCAGTCAACATTGTCAAAAACTTTCTCTAAATCTACAAATGCAATAAATGTACGTTTGCCTTTCTTCAACCTTTCTTTTGGGGTAATTGTAGTGTCAATATTGTCCATGTGTTCCTACATTTCTCTGTAATCCAAACTGATTATCTCAAAGTTGGCTTCTGCTAGTCTTTCCATTTGTCTATAAA
The DNA here is from genome assembly GCF_023864275.1 of Schistocerca cancellata. NCBI lineage: Eukaryota > Metazoa > Arthropoda > Insecta > Orthoptera > Acrididae > Schistocerca > Schistocerca cancellata. The sequence goes on along the minus strand of NC_064631.1, from coordinate 28,483,371 downwards.
TAGTTATATTATTTTGCAACGATTTTATTAAAATGATGGTTGAGTAATATTCATATCTGTCTGCACCTATCTTCTTTTGAAATGAATTAGTTACATCCTTCTTGAATTCTGAGAATACTGCTTCTGCCTTACGTATATTGCATACAAGATGGTGTAATTTTATTGTGGCTGGCTTCCCAAGGATTTCTGTACCTCTGAGGTAGTACTGTCTACTCCTGGACCTTGTTCAACTTTGGTCTTTCAGTGATGTGTCAAATTCTTCCATATCTCTCATCCCATCTTCATCTACTTCCTTTCCCCTTTCTATAATGGTATCTACAAGTTTATTTCTCTTATGTAGCCTTTCCTTATATTCTTTCCATCTTTCAGGTTTATGTTCTTTCCTTAGTACTTGCTTGCCATCTGAGCCCTGGATATTCCTGCTGTTTCATCTCTTTTCCCATAGGCAGCATCCATATTCCCATAGTCAGGCATGCTTCGACAGTTTTCCAGTTCTGCTCTATCCATTCCTTGCTTTGTCCTGGTGCACTTCCTGCCAATTTCATCTAGAGACATCTGTATTCCCTTTTGCCTGCTTCATTTGATTCATTTAATACCTTCTCCTTTTGTCAATTAATTTCAGTATCTTGTGTATTTCCCAAGGATTTCTTGTGATAGTTGTTTTTTTTTATCTATTTGAGTATCTGCTACCTCTGGTTTACCATCTATCAAATCTCCCCATTCATCTTCTGTAGTATTCCCTTCCCCTGTTTCAGTCAATAGTTGCCTAATGACCCTTCAATACATTCAGCCTCTCTTTCTTTCAACTTGTTCAATTCTCATGTCCTTAATTTCCTACCTTCCTGCAACTTTTTTTATTTCCTTCCATCCACTTGATCTCAGGCCTGAATAATATATTTTTAGTTGACAATAGTATAACTCTTTTCTTATGTGTTAACACTTTACTTTTCTAATCTATAGAGGTTTCTCGACAATACCATATGTTGCTTATCTACACTTGTTTGTGACTCCCTAGCATCACATTGTTCAAAACTTTGCTGACATCAGTGGGCAAGTAAGCAGTGTTTTAAAGGCTGGCATGAGTGTTATCTTTTGTCATTGATAAATTTACGTGTGTTATTGGAATGTTCTGGGTGGCATATAAGTAATAGATAGAGTGAAGGTAACAATTCAACCATAGTCGAGGTTCTGAGTGGTATAGAGACATAAAGAATGCTGTTTGTAGGCCTTCAGACGGTGTTCTCCTTCAGAGCTATCTTGTACGGATTACACATAGGTATACATGTGTATGGCTTCATTGTCTCAGCCAATTGCATTGTACAAGCACTGCATCTCTCACCCATTCAAGATACAGTGCTGCTGTTATGTTGTTGTTGAGGACACTGTAGCCATGCAGGTATTTCACTATGTGAGCATCTATATTCTGTACTAGTTAGCTCGTAAGGGGGCTTCATCCAAAAGCTCAGCAACATTTTCAGTCTTGTTTATTTGCTCAACTGTGTAGTGAGTTGTTACCTTTATATCTTCCGTAATGTATATACATCTAACAATGGTACAAATGAATCTGGGATATTTCATTGTGGGTCCCATTGCTCTCTGTCTGCAAATATGAGTGATTGTTCATTCACAGGTTACTGGCTTAATCTTTCCTTTCTAGAGGTGCTGTGGGCCTAACAATTTCTTCCTAGAAATTATTCATATTTCTCTTCAAAATGGTTCAAATGGCTCTGAGCACTATGGGACTCAACTACTGAGGTCATCAGTCCCCTAGAACTTGGAACTACTTAAACCTAACTAACCTAAGGACATCACACACATCCATGCCCGAGGCAGGATTCGACTGTACCACCTAGAACCGCTCGGCCACCAGTGGCCGGCATATTTCTCTTCTCTGGTGCATTAAGTGCCATGCCATTATTATATCTACATCTCCCATTTGTAATGACCAAACAGCACCTCTAAGCTACAGTTCAGCTGTAAAGTTATTGCCACAGTGAATGTGTGTTCAGCACTGACAGATCTATGCTACATGATTCCATTTTATAGCTGGGCATACCCAGTGAAGAGCCCACCTTTACTTCTGTGTATTACTTGGACAATGTTTCCAGTGTAAACTGTTCCAGTCACGTCATTGTTCTGAAGGTATTTACTGCCTGAAGTAAGAGAATCTACAGATAGATATTGCAATAATGCATAATTTTAATTAAACAGTAGTATACAAATTTACCATTATCATGTGAATGTAATTTTTGTAACTTTCTTTAGAGATTTTGTACATTTATGTACAAGCAGTGAGAGTGGAATGACGTGCATACTAAGATAAGTTATTTGTGTCCAGATAACCATAGCAGATAAACAGTATTATTATATTAATCAATACAAATTGTTACAGTGTATTATACCTGGCTACTTTCTTTTCAGATTGTTGGGACATCTTTACTGTGCAGAAGCTCTTATACTTCTCGACAAGATTTCTGAAGCTGTTGAACATCTGCAGCCAGACTGTGTGAAGGATTTGTCCCTTATTTCACCAGCTGTAGAAAAGGAAGGTGAAAAGGATAAATATGATGTAATGACTGACCAGTCAAAACCATTAAAACGTAAGTTGGAATGTTACAGCAGTACCTGTAAACGTCCATATCAATAACCTAAGAAAAGTAACATAGCTTTTCACTGGGGTACTTCAGTACATGTTAATGAAACATGACTCCGGACTGTGGGACATACATGCAACTTTATGCTGTATTTAGTAAAATATGTCAGCATTTTGCATATGACTAAATCTAATCTTCTTGATTTTCTTGCTGTAGAGACAACAATATGCAGATAGAGTACACTTGCTTCTTTTTTGTAGAGATATTTTTTGTGTTAATATTTACTTTTGCTGAGAGAGTGGGCATGTACTTTTCACGTTGCAAGTTCTTTTCCAAAATTCTCAATCTGTTTCCAACAGAACTGTCAGTCCAAAAATTTGTGTTGTTGGAATTCCATGTTGATCGTTCTTCATCAACTGAGATTGTCATTATCATATTCAGTTGTGATCTACACCATTTTCTTGAACCAGTTGATTAATGGTGGACCTCCAGGTGTTCTGAGTAGTTGTTGTTTCCATTTTATGCACAATATTATGATGACCGACTTGTCCATCTTCTTCAGATGCTGCAAGTCTTACTGTTGTGCTGTTTGAGGCTTTCCCGGCGCTGCATCTGCTTGATAGGTTCCCGGGAATTACGCCAGATAATATTGCAGAAACCGCACAATACTTCAGCGAGACAACTGCCCGACATCGTCAGGCATGTGGGCATGTACTTTACGCCGCGTCGCTGAGAAGCTCGCAAATTTATATGCTGGCTTTCTAGAACAGCTCAGGTGCCAGCGGAGCATAACGTCATTGAAGACCAATCGTATACAGTGTCGAATACCAGAGCCCTCTGCTGGAGAAACGGGTCGCGGTCTGCGGAAGCGCGCCGCGGCGCGTAAAAATGCGACCGGGAGCGACGGACCTCGTGCGCGCGCGCGAGCTGTCGGCGCGCGATTTAAGCATCTGCGCTAAGGCTTCCCATCTGCGTTGACTCAGTGCGGTTGCTAATATGTGGCTGACGATTCCTTAGTGCCGCAAGGCTGGCTCCCAGGCTTTGCTCAGGTGAAACCCCATGTCTCTGTTTATTAGGTCACTGCTTATACGTATTTCGACCGCCTCTTTGATGATAGAGTCCCAGTATGTGGAAGCATGCGAGAGGATCTTGGTTTCTTCATAATTCATGCCGTGTCCCGTGTCAAGGCAGTGTTCAGCAACTGCAGATTTCTCTGGCTGACCCAACCTCGTGTGACGTTTATGTTCATCGCATCTGTCTTTGACCGTACGACACGTCTGGCGAATATAAGCCTTCCCACATTGGCACGGGATTTTATATATTCCTGGTCTCTTCAGGCCGAGGTTGTCTTTAACAGAGCCCAGCATTGATTGAACTCGTGCTGGAAGCCGGAAAACACATTTAATCCGGTATTTATTGAAAATTCTGCCCATCTTAAAAGACACGCCACCGACATATGGTAGAAAAACCAACCCCGTGGTGTTCTCTGGTTCTTCAGGTTGTTCTTGACGTTTGCTGGTCCTGACATCTTAGTAAGAACGTGAGAAAGCACAACAGTCTCTCCCTTTTCTTGCGGAGTTTATCGAACTCACAAACTGTGTTGACTATCTCCTCCCCGTAGAGGTACCAGATGTGCTGTGTGAGGCTTTCCCGGCGCTGCATCTGCTTGATAGGTTACCGGGAATTATGCCGGATAATGTTGTTGAAACCGCACAATATTTCAGCGAGACAACTGCCCACCATCTTCAGGTGCTACTGTCGCGTTGCTGAGAAGCTCGCCCCTACGGGGAGGAGATGTTCAACACAGTTCATGAGTTTGATAAACTCCGCAACAAAAGGGAGAGGCTGTTGTGCTCTCTCGCGTTCTTACTAAGATGTCGGGACCATCAAACTACACCGATTTTCGCTAAGTTTACCCATTATGTGGACTCTGCAGCGGCCAGGAGAATTGAACAATGAGCAAGCAGATCACTGGTGAGAGAAAGAATCCGTTATACTAGACGAGTATTAGACCAAGTCTCCAGAAGCCTGCTCTCACTTCATTCGAAGATCTCATCGTGTCTGTCAGCGGATTCCTGCGAGTGGGTGGGCAGCTCTACTTGGGCGCTTTCAGACTGGGCGTGGCAGCAAATCATGGCGTGTCAAACTTCTAAGTTCCAACACCTTACACACCGGTAATTGCAAGAAGAGAAATTTAGCAGACGGACTGTGTTTAATCTCACAGATAAACCACTGAGTGACGCTGCAATGTCAGTGTTAGGAAAGGGACTTAATTTTGCGCCTACTCCCAAGACCTTGCCCATCAAGGAGTTCATCAGTGCCACTGAACAAGGTGTTTTAAGACTTATGAATGATGCTGCTGAAGAAATAAGGCGAGAGGCTTGCAGATCAATAACCAGTATGCCTGCACCCAAGCAGAACGTCACCATTGAAGAAAGAAGAGCACTCCGTTCCTTAAAAGAAGACAATGATATAGTAATTTTACCAGCTGACAAGGGTAACGCCACTGTTCTTATGCCTGCTACATCTTATTTTGGCAAGATGATGGACCTACTACAGGATACAGCGTATTGTCGTCTCCAGAAAGATCCGACGGATGCCGTACAATGGAAGACATCCGCTCTCCTCAAATCCAGCCATCTTCCTGACCATCTGAAGAAGAGTTTAAGAGAATGAGTACCAGTTCTGCCACAACTTAATGGCCTGCCAAAGATACATAAGGAGAATATCCCGCTTCGCCCTATCGTCAGTAATATAGGTGCCCCAACATACCACCTAGCTAAACATCTGCTTCTCTTCTGAGACCCATGGTTTGGAAATGTGAACACCATATTCGAAACTCAGAAGATTTTATATGGCGACTGAAGAACCTGCGTCTTGAATTTACCGACTTACTAGTGAGTTTCGATGTGGTTTCTTTGTTCACATGTGTGCCTCTGATGGACTCATTACAACTCATAGGAGCTAAGCTGGAAGAGGACGTCTTACACCTTTTCAAACACGTGCTTACCTCGACTTACTTTTTATTTAACGACCAGTATTTTGAGCAGACTGAAGGTCTTGCTATGGGTAGCCCCCTGTCTCCCATAGTAGCAAATCTTTTTATGGAAGATTTCGAGGATAAAGCACTTCAGATGGCGGTTTTGAAACCCAAATGTTTTTGGAGATATGTAGATGATACATTTGTGGTATGGCCGCATGGGACAGCAATGCTTCCTTCTTTCCTGGGACATCTGAACTCACTCCATCCAAGCATCTGTTTCACCATGGAGGTAGAAAAAGATGGTGAGCTCCCAATTCTGGATGTTTTGGTTTGTAGAAAAGGAGACGGCTCCTTGGGTCACAGTGTGTCCCGGAAGCCTATGCACACGGACTTGTATTTACAAGCTACGAGCTGTCTTCATCCCTCACAGTGCAGCGGTGTATTATGGACGCTAGGGCATAGGGCTAGAGCCATCTCAGATCAGGACAGCTTATCGGCAGAGCTTAGCCATCTCCGCTCTGTGTTTGCTCAGAACGGGTACTCCGAGAAGCAGACCCGGAACGCATTTCGACCAGCACGCTGCAAACGTCAAGAACAGCCTGAAGAAGCAGAGAACACCACGGGGTTGGTTTTTCTACCATATGTCGGTGGTGTGTCTTTTAATATGGGCAGAATTTTCAAGAAATACCGGATTAAATGTGTTTTCCGGCTTCCAGCATGAGTTCAATCAATGCTGGGCTCTGTTAAAGACAACCTCGGCCTGAGGAGACCAGGAATATATAAAATCCCGTGCCAATGTGGGAAGTCTTATATTCGCCAGACGTGTCGTACGGTCAAAGACAGATGCGATGAACATAAACGTCACACGAGGTTGGGTCAGCCAGAGAAATCTGCAGTTGCTGAACACTGCCTTGACACGGGACACGGCATGAATTATGAAGAAACCAAGATCCTCTCGCATGCTTCCACATACTGGGACTCTATCATCAAAGAGGCGGTCGAAATACGTATAAGCAGTGACCTAATAAACAGAGACATGGGGTTTCACCTGAGCAAAGCCTGGGAGCCAGCCTTGCGGCACTAAGGAATCGTCAGCCACATATTAGCAACCGCACCGAGTCAACGCAGATGGGAAGCCTTAGCGCAGATGCTTAAATCGCGCGCCTACAGCATGCGTGCGCGAACCGGGTCTGTCGCTCCTGGCCACATTTTCCAGTGCCGCAGCACACTTCCGCAGACTGCGACACGTTTCTCCAGCAGAGGGTTCTGGTATTCGACGCTGTCTACGATTGGTCTTCAATGACGTTATGCTCCGCTGGCGCCTGCGCTGTTCTAGAAAGCCAGCATATAAATTTGCATGCTTCTCAGCAACGCGACAGTAGCACCTGAAGATGGCGGGCAGTTGTCTCGCTGAAATATTGTGCAGTTTGTACAATATTATCCGGCGTAATTCCCGGGAACCTATCAAGCAAGTTTTACTGTTATTTGTATTCGGTGGCTGTATTACAACCAGTTGTTGTTGTGGGTCTTCAGTCCTGAGACTGGTTTGATGCAGCTCTCCATGCTACTCTATCCTGTGCAAGCTGCTTCATCTCCCAGTGCCTGCCGCAACCTACATCCTTCTGAATCTGCTTAATGTATTCATCTCTTGGTCTCCCTCTACGATTTTTACCCTCCACGCTGCCTTCTAATACTAAATTGGTGATCCCATGATGCCTCAGAACATGTCCTACCAACCAATCCCTTCTTCTAGTCAAGTTGTGTCACAAGCTCCTCTTCTCCCCAATCCTATTCAGAACCTCCTCATTAGTTATGTGATCTACCCATCTAATCTTCAGCATTCTTCTGTAGCACCACATTTCAAAAGCTTCTATTCTCTTCTTGTCCAAACTATTTATCGTCCATGTTTCACTTCCATACATGGCTACACTCCATACAAATACTTTCAGAAACGACTTCCCGACACTTAAATCTATACTCGATGTTAACAAATTTCTCTTCTTCAGAAACGCTTTCCTTGCCATTGCCAGTCTGCATTTTATATCCTCTCTACTTCGACCATCATCAGTTATTTTGCTCCCCAAATAGCAAAACTCCTGTACGACTTTGAGTGTCTCATTTCCTGATCTAATTCCCTCAGCATCACTCGACTTAATTCGACTACATTCCATTACCCTCGTTTTGCTTTTGTTGATGTTCATCTTATATCCTCCTTTCAAGACACTATCCATTCCGTTCAACTGCTCTTCCAAGTCCTTTGCTGTCTCTGACAGAATTACAATGTCATCTGCGAACCTCAAAGTTTTTATTTCTTCTCCATTGATTTTAATACCTCCTCCGAATTTTTCTTTTGTTTCGTTCACTGCTTGCTCAATATACAGATTGAATAACATCGGGGAGAGACTACAACCCTGTCTCACTCCCTTCCCAACCGCTGCTTCCCTTTCATGCCCCTCGACTCTTATAACTGCCATCTGGTTTCTGTACAAATTGTAAATAGCCCTTCGCTCCCTGTATTTTACCCCTGCCACCTTCAGAATTTGAAAGAGAGTATTCCAGTCAACATTGTCAAAAGCTTTCTCTAAGTCTACAAATGCTAGAAACGTACGTTTGCCCTTCCTTAATCTAGCTTCTAAGATAAGTCGTAGGGTCAGTATTGCCTCACGTGTTCCAACATTTCTACGGAATCCAAACTGATTTTCCCCCGGGTCGGCTTCTACCAGTTTTTCCATTTGTCTGTAAAGAATTCGTGTTAGTATTTTGCAGCTGTGACTTATTAAACTGATAGTTTGGTAATTTTCACATCTGTCATCACCTGCTTTCTTTGGAATTGGAATTATTATATTCTTCTTGAAGTCTGAGGGTATTTCGCCTGTTTCATACATCTTGCGCACCAGATGGTAGAGTTTTGTGAGGACTGGCTCTCCCAAGGCCGTCAGTAGTTCCAATGGAATGTTGTCTACTCCGGGGGCTTTGTTTTGACTCAGGTCTTTCAGTGCTCTGTCAAACTCTTCACGTAGTATTGTATCTCCCATTTCATCTTCATCTACATCCTCTTCCATTTCTATAATATTGTCCTCAAGTACATCGCCCTTTATAGGCCCTCTATATACTCCTTCCACCTCTCTGCTTTCCCTTCTTTGCTTAGAACTGGGTTTCCATCTGAGCTCTTGATGTTCATGCAAGTGGTTCTCTTATCTCCAAAGGTCTCTCTAATTTTCCTGTAGGCAGTATCTATCTTACCCCTAGTGAGATAAGCCTTTACATCCTTACATTTGTCCTCTAGCCATCTCTGCTTAGCCATTTTGCACTTCCTGTCGATCTCATTTTTCAGACGTTTGTATTCCTTTTTGCCTGCTTCATTTACTGCATTTTTATATTTTCTCCTTTACAACCAGAGTGTGAACTATTGTTGGTCTTGTGCCACTGTTTATAGTCTGGTCCCAATGCTCACTATGCGCTTTGATTTTTTTTCTCCCAAACCTCACTCTGTTATTCCATGAAACTAAAATTCTCTCAGCATATTCCAGATGTGATGGCTGGCAAGATCTTAATAAATTGAGTGCTGGATTCCAACTCTAGGTTAAATTGAAACCTCCATCCCTTTTTATTAGGTTTTCTGACAGCTTTATTTTGATAGACCATATAATTATGCTGTCCCTAAGATTTGGCACCACAGTACTGATCTCATTTATTTCATATCATGATTATATTTGAGGCAGCACTCAGTAACAGCTGATTTACTGTAATAACCAAGCAAATCAGCAGTCACTGAGCACTACCCCAAATATAATCATGAAATGTCTAAATATTGCACATAAAACAACAACTCGTCAGAACATTCAGAAGCATGCCATTAATCATTTACTCTTGCTGCTATCCATAATGTGTTGGAAAGTCCTCCAAATATTTGAGCCATTGAGTCAATAGGCATATAAAAAAGAAGACTGAGAATTTTGTTAGACTTTGGACAAATTCATCTTCAGAGCTGTAGAGTACACTCTCGCCTGCACTGTTTGACTCCATTGTACCGTGCAGCTCAACAAGGGTGAGAGGTTGTGTCGGGTGGAGTGGTGAGGGGAGATAGAGGTGGGGAATGGGAGGGAGGTGTGAAGTGAGCCTGTCAGCCGGGAAGCAGAAACAACAAGTCCATAGTATAGGAATGTGGCACCATTGGCTCGTTCTGGCCACAGGCAGGAGCAGCTTCCCACAGCACATAATGACGTGTAGAAGGAGATTGGGAGTGAGATATAGAACAGAGGCAGAAGGAGACTGGAGAGAGAAGGGTTGAGTTCATGATATGTGAAATTTGATTGTGTGGTAGGAATTGAAATACTAACATACATTGATGCCTGAATGATTACAAGATTGAGGGATATGTTACAAGGACATTTCCCATCCTTCCTGTCAATCACTTTCTGAATTTTCTGAATGCCTAAAGCTTTCTCACATACTTTTCAGGACTAGTATTTCTGGAAGAATATGCAGGGTATCTCTTCGAGTCATCGGACTCATTTTCTTTGGTGTTTCAGCAGATATTTGCAACTTCATTTTGGTGTCATTTAGCTGGAGTCATCTCAAACAAACAGTGCTCATCATGTCTTTCATGCAGTGTCCACAGTCATCACAAAGCATCCATTTGTTTCCCATTACAAACAAAATAATTTTAAAGCAGAATTTTACTTGTCCATTCGATAGAGTGGTCCCAGATTTGTTTAGTGCAATATTTTTTCTATCATGAGAATAAACAGCAATGCAGTAGCGACTGAGTAACGCTGTATGCTTGATGATAGAAGTCAGCATGGACCAGAACAGTGATGTTGCTTCTGGAGTAATGGTTATTCTCATGAGTTTTGCTGTCCCTGTTAACACACATTGATAAAATAAATAGTGCGCTAGACTAATTTGGTACCACTGTATCAAATGAGCACATAAAATTCTACTTTATAAATCATTTTCTTTGTAACAAGGAACAAACCAGTGCTTTTTGTTGACACAGGGAATTGGATAAAAGATGTGATAAGCACTATTTATTTGTATACCTAAAAACAAAGATGATGTGACTTACCAAATGAAAGTGCTGGCAGGTCGACAGACACACAAACGAACACAAACATACAAACAAAATTCAAGCTTTCGCAACAAACTGTTGCCTCATCAGGAAAGAGGGAAGGCGAGGGAAAGACGAAAGGATGTGGGTTTTAAGGGAGTGGGTAAGGAGTCATTCCAGTCCCGGGAGCGGAAAGACTTACCTTATGGGGAAAAAAGGACGGGTATACACTCGCACACACACACATATCCATCCACACATATACAGACACAAGCAGACGTATTTAAAAACAAAGAGTTTGGGCAGAGATGTCAGTCGAGGCAGAAGTGCAGAGGCAAAGATGTTGTTGAATGACAGGTGAGGTATGAGTGGCAGCAACTTGAAATTAGCGGAGATTGAGGCCTGGTGGATAACGGGAAGAGAGGATATATTGAAGAGCAAGTTCCCATCTCCGGAGTTCGGATAGGTTGGTGTTCGTAGGAAGTATCCAGATAACCCGGACGGTGTAACACTGCGCCAAGATGTGCTGGTCGTGCACCAAGGCATGTTTAGCCACAGGGTGATCCTCATTACCAACAAACACTGTCTGCCTGTGTCCATTCATGCGAATGGACAGTTTGTTGCTGGTCATTCCCACATAGAATGCATCACAGTGTAGGCAGGTCAGTTGGTAGATCACGTGGGTGCTTTCACACGTGGCTCTGCCTTTGATTGTGTACACCTTCCGGGTTACAGGACTGGAGTAGGTGGTGGTGGGAGGGTGCATGGGACAGGTTTTACACCGGGGGCGGTTACAAGGGTAGGAGCCAGAGGGTAGGGAAGGTGGTTTGGGGATTTCATAGGGATGTACTAAGAGGTTACAAAGGTTAGGTGGACGGCAGAAAGACACTCTTGGTGGAGTGGGGAGGATTTCATGAAGGATGGATCTCATTTCAGGGCAGGATTTGAGGAAGTCGTATCCCTGCTGGAGAGCCACATTCAGAATCTGATCCAGTCCCGGAAAGTATCCTGTTACAAGTGGGGCACTTTTGTGGTTCTTCTGTCGGAGGTTCTGGGTTTGAGAGGATGAGGAAGTGGCTCTGGTTATTTGCTTCTGTACCAGGTCGGGAGGGTAGTTGCGGGATGCGAAAGCTGTTGTCAGGTTGTTGGTGTAATGCTTCAGGGATTCCGGACTGGAGCAGATTCGTTTGCCACGAAGACCTAGGCTGTAGGGAAGGGACCGTTTGATGTGGAATGGGTGGCAGCTATCGTAATGGAGGTACTGTTGCTTGTTGGTGGGTTTGATGTGGACGGACGTGTGAAGCTGGCCATTGGACAGGTGAAGGTCAACATCAAGGAAAGTGGCATGGGATTTGGAGTAGGACCAGGTGAATCTGATGGAACCAAAGGAGTTGAGGTTGGAGAGGAAATTCTGGAGTTCTTCTTCACTGTGAGTCCAGATCATGAAGATGTCATCAATAAATCTGTACCAAACTTTGGGTTGGCAGGCCTGGGTAACCAAGAAGGCTTCCTCTAAGCGACCCATGAATAGGTTGGCGTACGAGGGGGCCATCCTGGTACCCATGGCTGTTCCCTTTAATTGTTGGTATGTCTGGTTTTCAAAAGTGAAGAAGTTGTGGGTCAGGATGAAGCTGGCTAAGGTAATGAGGAAAGAGGTTTTAGGTAGGGTGGCAGGTGATCGGCGTGAAAGGAAGTGCTCCATCGCAGCGAGGCCCTGGACGTGCGGGATATTTGTGTATAAGGAAGTGGCATCAATGGTTACAAGGATGGTTTCTGGGGGTAACGGATTGGGTAAGGATTCCAGGCGTTCGAGAAAGTGGTTGGTGTCTTTGATGAAGGATGGGAGACTGCATGTAATGGGTTGAAGGTGTTGATCTACGTAGGCAGAGATACGTTCTGTGGGGGCTTGGTAACCAGCTACAATGGGGCGGCCGGGATGATTGGGTTTGTGAATTTTAGGAAGAAGGTAGAAGGTAGGGGTGCGGGGTGTTGGTGGGGTCAGGAGGTTGATGGAGTCAGGTGAAAGGTTTTGTAGGGGGCCTAAGGTTCTGAGGATTCCTTGAAGCTCTGCCTGGACATCAGGAATGGGATTACCTTGGCAAACTTTGTATGTGGTGTTGTCTGAAAGCTGACGCAGTCCCTCAGCCACATACTCCCGACGATCAAGTACCACAGTCGTGGAACCCTTGTCCGCCGGAAGAATGATGATGGACTGGTCAGCCTTCAGATCACGGATAGCCTGGGCTTCAGCAGTGGTGATGTTGGGAGTAGGATTAAGGTTTTTTAAGAAGGATTGAGAGGCAAGGCTGGAAGTCAGAAATTCCTGGAAGGTTTGGAGAGGGTGATTTTGAGGAAGAGGAGGTGGGTCCCGCTGTGACGGAGGACGGAACTGTTCCAGGCAGGGTTCAATTTGGATAGTGTCTTGGGGAGTTGGATCATTAGGGGTAGGATTAGGATCATTTTTCTTCATGGCAAAGTGATACTTCCAGCAGAGAGTACGAGTGTAGGATAGTAAATCTTTGACGAGGGCTGTTTGGTTGAATCTGGGAGTGGGGCTGAAGGTGAGGCCTTTGGATAGGACAGAGGTTTCGGATTGGGAGAGAGGTTTGGAGGAAAGGTTAACTACTGAATTAGGGTGTTGTGGTGCCAGATTGTGTTGATCGGAATTTTGAGGTTTTGGAGGGAGTGGAGCTGGAAGTGGGAGATTGAGTAGATGGGAGAGACTGGGTTTGTGTGCAATGAGAGGTGGTTGAGGTTTGCTGGAAAGGTTGTGAAGGGTGAGTGAGTTGCCTTTCCGGAGGTGGGAAACCAGGAGATTGGATAGTTTTTTGAGGTGAAGGGTGGCATGCTGTTCTAATTGGTGGTTGGCCTGTAGGAGGATGCTCTGAATAGCCGGTGTGGATGTGGGAGAGGAAAGATTGAGGACTTTTACTAAGGATAGGAGTTGACGGATGTGTTCATTGGCTGAGTTGATGTGTAGGTGAAGGATTAGGTGGGTGAGGGCAATGGATTGTTCAGTTTGGAACTGGTATAGGGACTGATGGAAAGAAGGGTTGCAGCCAGAGATGGGAACTTTAAGTGTGAGGCCTTTGGGGGTTATGCCAAATATCAGACAAGCCTGAGAAAATAAAATATTTGAGCGTAATCTGGCTAGGGTGAAGGCATGTTTGCGGAGGGAATGTAAATAAAACTTAATGGGGTCGTTGTGGGGGTGTTGTGTGGGAGGGTAGTTGCGGGATGCGAAAGCTGTTGTCAGGTTGTTGGTGTAATGCTTCAGGGATTCCGGACTGGAGCAGATTCGTTTGCCACGAAGACCTAGGCTGTAGGGAAGGGACCGTTTGATGTGGAATGGGTGGCAGCTGTCGTAATGGAGGTACTGTTGCTTGTTGGTGGGTTTGAAGCAAATAACCAGAGCCACTTCCTCATCCTCTCAAACCCAGAACCTCCGACAGAAGAACCACAAAAGTGCCCCACTTGTAACAGGATACTTTCCGGGACTGGATCAGATTCTGAATGTGGCTCTCCAGCAGGGATACGACTTCCTCAAATCCTACCCTGAAATGAGATCCATCCTTCATGAAATCCTCCCCACTCCACCAAGAGTGTCTTTCCGCCGTCCACCTAACCTTTGTAACCTCTTAGTACATCCCTATGAAATCCCCAAACCACCTTCCCTACCCTCTGGCTCCTACCCTTGTAACCGCCCCCGGTGTAAAACCTGTCCCATGCACCCTCCCACCACCATCTACTCCAGTCCTGTAACCCGGAAGGTGTACACAATCAAAGGCAGAGCCACGTGTGAAAGCACCCACGTGATCTACCAACTGACCTGCCTACACTGTGATGCATTCTATGTGGGAATGACCAGCAACAAACTGTCCATTCGCATGAATGGACACAGGCAGACAGTGTTTGTTGGTAATGAGGATCACCCTGTGGCTAAACATGCCTTGGTGCACGACCAGCACATCTTGGCGCAGTGTTACACCGTCCGGGTTATCTGGATACTTCCTACGAACACCAACCTATCCGAACTCCGGAGATGGGAACTTGCTCTTCAATATATCCTCTCTTCCCGTTATCCACCAGGCCTCAATCTCCGCTAATTTCAAGTTGCTGCCACTCATACCTCACCTGTCATTCAACAACATCTTTGCCTCTGCACTTCTGCCTCGACTGACATCTCTGCCCAAACTCTTTGTTTTTAAATATGTCTGCTTGTGTCTGTATATGTGTGGATGGATATGTGTGTGTGTGCGAGTGTATACCCGTCCTTTTTTCCCCATAAGGTAAGTCTTTCCGCTCCCGGGACTGGAGTGACTCCTTACCCACTCCTTTAAAACCCACATCCTTTCGTCTTTCCCTCGCCTTCCCTCTTTCCTGATGAGGCAACAGTTTGTTGCGAAAGCTTGAATTTTGTGTGTATGTTTGTGTTCGTTTGTGTGTCTGTCGACCTGCCAGCACTTTCATTTGGTGAGTCACATCATCTTTGTTTTTAGGTATATTTTTCCTTCATGGAATGTTTCCTTCTATTATAACCGCACTATTTATTTGGGATGACTCCAGTTACACAATGCGAAAACCAAATTGCAAATATCTGCTGAAACATGAGAAAAAATGAGCCTGATGACTCTTGGGAGTATATCATTGAGTATATCATTGAGAATGCTTTGGGTTTTATGCAGATAACTCTCATTTTGCAGTGAAGTGTTCATTCTGTGCAACTTCCAGACAGAATAAACTGCATGTGAGATTGGTAGTCAGACCAGTCATGCCTTTACAGGCAGTTCTCTTATAATTATGTTACAGAATGTGTCACAACACATCTCCTTTCTTTCAGAAGTGCTAGTCGAGTTAGGTATGTAAGAGAACCACTTTGAATTTCAGAAAATAATAACCATTAGCAAACTGGAACTATGAGTCAGGCCATGTGATGTGCATTGTGACCCAGTTAGTTGGAGGACTGCCTGTGAAAGGAAAGGAAACTGGTTCAGACCCCAATCCATTACCCAGCTATAAATTTTATTTGCAGTGTTCTTTACAATATTTTATGTCATCTGTAATTCTCTAATATTTGAAGGTAAGGCATTAAATAAGTGGGATTTTATTGTTTCTTCTTCTTCTTCACAGAGGGACTTATTGAAATGTGTTGTCTTCATTATTGTTAAAGTCATTCTGCTGTGCTACACATTTGGTCACATAGATGATTTTGAATGCAGATCCATGTCTTATCCTGAATTCACACAAATTTCATCAGCAATGGTTTGTTTAATGGTTCATATTTATTGACCTATCTGCTGTTTAACTGTCTATTTATACAGTCACCAGCCTTTCACTGTACTGATATTAGAGCTAATACTTTTTCCAGTCATTAATGCTCTCTGATTTTACTTAAACAATTGTCTCTGTACTGAAAACCCATTTTGCTCTAGATTTCAGATAGTTTTGGTCAAAACTATCAAAGAGGGTAAGATGGAGAAATAACATATTGTTTTTGCACAAGGTACATTGACAGTGGCACAGTCTCATTGTAGGTACTGCTACACAGGAACATATACCTAAATTGTTGTTCTCATATTACTTCAGGTTGTCCTGATAACTGGCTGGGTGCACTGGGTGCTGTCTTTATATCCCCTGCCTCTGCTGTCAGTCATGTACTGCTAATGTCTGAGCATGGCTTCACTAGTAAGGTGGTGCTGACAGTGCATGGTTGAGATACGAACTGTACTTCTCAGTTCCTGTGCCACCAGCTCCAAGCTCAGAATGCTGCTGTTGTAGATGGTGTACGTCTACCTAGTCTGGTCTCATCTCTTCAGGTGCTGTGATGTGAGCAGATCTTCCAAGGGATTGCCATTGTGCTTTGAGCATGATGATGATGCTCAACTGTGCGGTCATCAGCGCCCGTGCAAAGTAACAATTTTTACACAGTCCATTTTTTTCCACGATCCAATCTAGTCACTGTCACAAGTGGTGGTGATGATGACGATGATGATGAAATGATGAGGACAACACAAATACCCAGCCCCCGGGCAGAGAAAAATCTCCAACCCGGCCTGGAATCGAACCCGGGACCCTGTGATCCAGGGACAGCGTTCTCTGAGCATGCTCAAGCATGGGTCAAAAGTCTTAATTAGCGTTTTTTTTTAAATACATGAGTTCTGCATATATTCATATCTCTTCAGATTAATTAAGATGCAATGTCAGAATGTGCTAGACTGTTGTGACAACTTTGTGCTGTTATAATTCGTGATATGTCTTTAGAGATGCAAAGTTCTGCAGCGGCTAATGTCCTAGGTTCTTCTTTATCCCTATGATGTTTAGGTTCCACATGTAGTTCTTCTATCGTCTGGATGCTCTGACATATGTACATTTTCTCTTGCTGGCATGAGGTGCACTAGGCTCCTTATCTTTGGAGTCCTAGATCATCCTTAACTGACCCAAACAAGGTTTTCCTCATGAGCAGTGGCAAAGTATGCACTCTACATTATATTTCTGGAGTGTTTGTTCAATTTTTGTTGATCTGATCCTAACAAATGGCTCAAATGCAAACTACAGACTTGGTTTCTTTGGCCTTATGGCACGCTGAATCTGATACATGCTGTACCTGTCGTTATGGAAAATGGTCTGTAGGTGCAGCAGCTCTGCTGCTAAACTGTCATGGTCAGAGATTTAGTGAGTTCTGTGTACTAGTGTCGGTAGGTCGTCTTCTCATTATGAGAAGGCATGACAGTTAAAGGCATGCAAGTATAAATCTATACACTTTAGTGTACCGTAAACATTATGTTCTAATGTACCGTCCAGCATTCACTTAATGAGCATATCCAGAAATGGAAGTTGGTTATTTTCTTCTATATCTATTATGGATTTGACGGTTTGGTACAGTGACTTCAGATGTTGATAAATGTTTGTAGATGATATTTATCACATACATATCAGAAGAAATGAAGGGCTTACAAACTTCTTCTTTAAATGCCTCCATAAACACACTGGTGTTATCAGGGACTCCACCACCACTTCATTGGTTTGTTCATAGTAATTTCCGTGAAACAGGGTTTAGGTCGACATGAGCATGAATTGAAAGAGCTTCATTAGCGACATTCCAAACATCTCTCCTATGAGGTTTAAGGGGGTCTCTTTTTGAGTTACCCTCATGAAGAGTGAAATCACATTGAAGCTCAATGTGATGTCTTCTTGGCCTAGTTAGAAATTCTAAAACTGCTGGATGAAATGCACCCAATTCCGTATGTAATGCTGGCATTTCCCAGTGAAGGGGCTGAGTTACATTGTCAATGTTGCGTACAACAGGATGGAATAGTATACCTTCTTTATGGGCTTCAGGTATTCCATGAAGTCTGTAAGATGACAGCTGCTCATGAATGACGTCTTTTCACTGTATTATCTTAGAAAGTGGTCTGGAGATCTTCAATACTCTTCTTCTTCACTCAGTTTGTTGGATCATCTTCTATTCTCCAGTGGGTGTTATCCTCTAGTAGGTTGTGCATTTCTCCTCATACATTTGGAGCACTTGAACAGGCATGGGCAACTATTGGTGACCTATGGGCCTGATTCATGTACCTCCTTAAACTTATGGGCCGCCTCGTCACATGATGCAACAGCAGCATTTGTAGCACATAAAGTCTGTGTAATAAACTATTGTGTCTGTGACATTCATGTTTATGGGGTAATATACCAATATTAACATGCCATGTCAACAAATTATGCCTCAAACATGCGTTCATTTTATGTTCACCCCATCCTCAGATATTTACATTTATGCTTCGAACATTGTTCCTTTATGTACAATATTTTATAATAGCCTTCTTAAAAAGTCTCATTCCAGAATATGACAGCCGAACTCCCCCCCCCCCCCCCCCTGAATGGGGCCTCCCAGCCAACTATGCCATACAATCATTTCCATTTTTACAGAATTCTGTAATGTTGTTAGTAAAGGAACAATGCCCGCCCAGTTGGCCTTGTGGTCTTACGCACGGCTTTCTGGGCGGTTAGGAGTGACTAGTCCCTGGCACGAATCCGCCTGGCGGATTTGTGTTAAGGTCTGGTGAACCAGCCAGTCTGTGGATGGTTTTTAGGTGGTTTTCCATCTGCCTCAGCGAATGCGGGCTGGTTTCCCTTATTCTGCCTCAGCTACACTATGTCGGCGATTGCTGCGCAAACAAGTTCTCCACATACGCGTACGTCACCATTACTCTACCACGCAAACATAGGGGTTACACTCGTCTGGTGTGAGACGTTCCCTGGGGGGTCCTCTGGGGGCCGAACCGCACAATAACCCTGGGTTCGATGTGGGGTGGCGGAGGGGTGATGTGGACTGCAGTAGTTGTCGTGGGGTTGTGGACCACTGCGCCTGTGGCGGGGACGGAGCCTCTCCATCGTTTCTAGATCCCCAGTTAACATACAGTACAAAAGAACAATGCTCATGGCACGTAAATGAATGTAAACATCTGAAGATGGGATGAGGCATCTTCAAATGGTAACATGGAAAAAACATGGCTATAAAACAACAGGTTGCAGCTAATTTATTGTAAATACCTTCAGTTTCAACAGTTTCAGTCTATTACATACACAATGGACAGCAATTATTTACTAACATCAACACAAGAAAGAACAGGAAAACAAAATATGGTAGTGGGATGAGCAGTCGACAAGCAATTAGGAGTAAGCGATTTTTGGCCACAGGCCAGTCATTCGAGTGTTTGAAATTTAGTGTGTTAATATTCACAAACAATGTTAGTAAGTATTGTACATGTCACAATGGTAGCAAGTGGGCATCCAGGGTGTTTTTTCTGCACTTAAATAAGAAATGCCAGGATTCAGGGAAAAACGGGTTTTATTCCCAAGAACTACCACTAAGGGCTACAGTATTAATGTAAATCGGCTACAGCTGTGGAGTGAACTGCACATGGTACAGAAAAAGCATTTTGCCCTCAGTAGGAAGGACTGGTGAACATGTCTAGAGGGTAAAGAAGCTGATAGAGAAGAAAGCAACTTGCTGTCGTGGCCGTTACCTCACTGACCCTCTTGTGGACCTCACGTGATGGTACCCACTCCTCCCATTGGTGGGTTTGTGGCAGAAAGTTGGTGCCTCTCACTCAGAAATACTGTGGTGGCATCCCTTGCTCAGAATAATAGCCAGCCACAAGTACTGCGTAGTAGTTTACGTAACTGCTCACGCCACTGCCTGAGGCTAAGTTAAAATGATATAAGTGGAATACAATAATTTTTTTTACTATTATTAGCCACTACCATTTACATTTCCTTCCCCTTCCCATGAAAGCCGTTTATGGGTCTGTGATTATTACAATGGTTGACTATAACTACTCTTAAAAACCAATTCAAAACACAAAAAGTTTTTCTTTTGATGTACATGGAAGGCGAAGGACATTTAGTGTTTTTTTATTTAAAAAGTTGGTCTTAAAACTAAAGGAGAGTTGATTTCTCATTTTAAAAAATTGATTATGAAATATGCAGTATGGGCAGGGGATACAAAGTTCTTTTTTTTACTTTAGAATATCATTATCCATTGGCGCCACGTGAGTCATTCATAATTGGAAGTCTCTGTTAATATAATGTCTTTGTCTACACACTGTGTGAAGCTGTCAGAGTTGGTGCAGCAGCCAGTAGTTGACCGCATGCATAGAAACAAGGCGGTGGTGGGCACAGTGGCGGTGACCAGCTGGGGTGCAGTTGAACCGAAGTGCATTGTCGCCTGGGTGTCATAATACAGACCCGCAGTCAAAATGGTTAGAGGGCTGGCCAGCCAAATGAAAGCATGTCGAGTACCAGTGACTGCAACACTCGCCAGCAGACCAAGCAAGGTGGCACAATGGTTAGCACACTGGACTCACATTCAGGAGAACAATGGTTCAATCCCATGTCCGGCCATCCTGATTTAGGTTTTCCGTGATTTCCCTAAATGGCTTCAGGCAAATGCTGGGATGGTTCCTTTGAAAGGGCACGGCCAACTGCCTTCCCTAATCCGATGAGACCGATGACCTCGCTGTTTGGTCTCCTCCACCAAATCGACCCAACCCCCACCCAACTCGGAGGCAGAAATCGCATCAGTGGATGCTCGAGTGACTGATAATAAACAGGGTGTAAACTAACAATAAATGATAGATTCGAATGTAGAATGATTTTGTAAGAGGCTTAATTGGCATTTGAAGAAACCAGGTATCAAACATTTTCATATCAAATAGTTAGTTTGTTGTTACTCCTGGCATCTAAAGATTACTTTCCCATAAAGTTGTTTTTAACAAATTTGCATAAAACTCGAGTACACAGTTATACAAATTATAATGCTCAATAGTTTTATTATCGTTTCATATGCAAAGCATCTAATTTACTTCAATTATGTTTTGTGAAATAAGGATATGACTGGAAATACTGCAGATTGATAAGCTGGTTATGCATAGTCACTTACTCCTCATACTAGGCTCACAGCCACAAAATAAATGGCAGTTCTCGCCCTCATTTGAGTGCAGTGTTACTGAGCACCACAATCAATAATTGATATTACTTATATATGTCCTGAGTAGAACTTTGTGGTATTTGTATCTTAATGTGCAATTTCTGCTTAGTTTGAAATCTCTATTAGGGGTGCATTTACTCGGGCAGTATTTCACTATACTGGTGCATTACATTGTCTCTCTCTTTCATGTAGCGAGGAGTTCCATGAAAATGCATATCATAGTGGGCCCTTGCTAAAATATGGATTTCCATTAATCACTCCTGCTACAGTGACAGATAGGACGGCCAAATCTGCCAGAAAGTGTTAACTGAAATTTCTAATGGGGGCTGGTAGACTTGTGTTTACACAAAATTACATCCATTATGGTTCTGCTTCGTCAGTCACACAACAGTCAGCTTGCATGAGAAACTAGAAATATTTTCCTTTATCTGCGGAAATCTATATTAGCATCAGCTTGCATGCTATGATTGATATCATAGATTGTGCAGGATGGTTTCAGGTGAGCTCTTGAACAGTCTAACATTGTACTTAGTTTAACTTGCAGAGGGTTGAATTATCCCTACAACCAATTGCTGTTGAATTGTGTCCTCAACAACAGAGTTTATTTGACAGGGTAAATGATACAGCTTCTGTGCTATTGGTCTAGCGTCGCCCATGGGAGTTTTGTGCTGTATGAGGTCAGTTGCTGGCAAGTATTGTCTTTCCTCGAATAACCACACATATTCCTCTAAAACTGGATACAAAAGATTTTGCTCTGATTCAGACAAATGTTCCAACTTCTCTTTCAGATAATTTCTTATCGAAGATGCTAGTGCACAAACCTTCCTCACAGGAACTGCTTACATCTTTTCTCGTGACACTGTATCTGGTTCTTCGAAACTTCTGTTTCCGTAACTTCTTCTCCACTGGCTAGTATTGTGCCACATGGGATTTCTACATCTCATTGACTAAAATTATCAACACACACACGTATTTGAAACCTGTTCCCTTTTACTTCAGGTCTACTTAGACCTTTCTTAACTTGAATTTGCAGTCCGTCGAGGAAGTCGTTCTGCATGAATGGGTCAACCAGAAAGTCTGATCGTGGTGGTACGCGATCTTTGACTTCAATCCAGAGAACTTTTCCCGTTTCACCTCTAATTGTTACAGGTGTGATAGTTTTCATGCCCATTTATGTGGTTAAGTTGGAGCTTGTTTGGTAGGCCTCCCTTCACAGGTTCCTTGTGAATGAGATGCACGCTCACTGTCCAGACAATGATGTGTATCACTAAACCGAACAGTGTGCTACTATCACAGCCTGATAGCATGTTAGGAAATCGTTCCCCAGGATGATATCAAAATCCTGTCCACTTTTCTTCACAGCTTCCATATCAAAGACATACTTTTTCCACTCAGTGTGCAGGTCTGTTGTACAAATGCCTGGAGGATTGATCATCTCGTCTCCAAGTCCACTTAAATTGTAGAATGGCAGTTTTAGCACACTTGTCACTATTAGAAACAAAAAGGACACTGATTTGAGCTGTAGTACCCACAAGAATTTTTACAGTCTTCCCCCTGAGTTTCTCTTCTAAAACTAAATTTGCCACCTGAGTGTGCTCTCCCCTTTTTATGGAGTTCATATATTTCATTGAGGTTGAGAGTGGATGGCAGAATCTGCTTCATGCTCATTTCTCCATGGAGAGGTAGCCTTGTTTGATTGATTGATACTTTTTTTCCCCTGCAGGCACTTTCCTCTTGGAGGAACTTGGCCACTTATTTTGCAGACAATGATCCTGTCGATGTCCGACAGTATGGAATTTCTTACAACAGAAAGCCCAGCGGCAATTGGGTGTACGGTTGGGCTTTCCACTTCCCTGGCAGTTCGTGTCATTAATAATCACATGTCATTCTTCACTCGCGCACGCGAGGGCGGATAAAAGTCTTCCCACTTCCTTGCATAATAGTGCAAGTGTGACTGCTTCATGCAAGGAGGTGGGGGAGGCTACCTTCACCTCGCTCCCTATAGGTAGATTGATTCCTGTGTATGAATACGTCAATTGGTCTCACTTCAGCTTCTTCAATTAACACTTCATTGCGTGTATTATCCCTTCCGAGGGTGTATCTGCGACAAGATACTGCCCTAATTCTGTCCGCAAATGCTTCAAAGTCCTTCCCGCTTTTCTGTGTAAGGGTGGACAACTGATCACGGTAATAAATAACCCCATGCTTGTTGTAGTAGTGCTCTGCTAAGCCCTTTGCCAAGAATTCAAAAGTGAGTGCTTCCTGCAACACGTCTACTGATTCAACATAAGTTTGTGCATTGCCCAAAAGCTGCAGCTTGGTGACATTTAACAAAAAATGGTCTGGCCATGCGCATGTATGTCCTGTCTCCCTAACATTTTGCAAAAATGTTGTTACATTTTTGCCTGGCTTTCCAGCAAAGAAGGTACAAAAATTACAACTGGATGTGTACTGGCTATATCTGGTACTAATTTTTCTGTTTCAGTTTTAGGGGCTCTCAAATTGCTCACAGTTGTCGCATTTTTGGCAGCTCCGGTTTCACATTCCTGAGTTCACATTACCAAGTTATTACTTTAAGCTGTTCCTGTAGCTCTACTTTTTCAAGTGACAGGGTGCTTATCTGCTGTTGCAGTAAAGTAATGGAAACAGTCTTATTTGAGGATGCAGTTGCAACATCGTGAGCCAATTCTGTCTTCTCTGCCGGTTGACGAGGACGTAAATTGGGCACGTTTACAAAACTGGACTGAGACTGAACAGATGTAAACAAAAAAAAGGTCTTGCTCTATTCTAGGCGACAGAAAGATCCCTCAGTAGAAGTTCGAGGGAGCTGTTAACTAGCGGAATGCATTGCAGTGACACTTACATCACACGGAGGTGATCGATGCACAAAGGTGGTGGCGACGTCTGCGTTGTGGGAAGGGGGGGGTTCAAGATGGAGGCAGAGAAAGGGGCAGCATTGAGTGCTGTGGTAAGAGGCAGCTGCTCTGTTACAGCACACAGTGGTGGTGCATGATGCAGCGCTGTCCACTGCGACTCTTGTACTGCCGGTGGGTTGCCCAGGTGTGGGATACAATGTGGCAGCGCGTGGCCGTATAGTGCGCTCGCATGCTTGATTGGACCGGCATGGCCTAACACATCGTCGTGCGTGTGCTAATATGCATCTGCCGCAAACGGTGCGAATGATTTAGGGCCCATGGCAGCAAACCGCTAGGCTTTGCTGTGCTTGCCAGCACATAGGATTGGCAAGAAAATGTCAATTCAGATCGAATGGTGAGAAAGATCCCATTCTCGGATACCAGTTTATATGTGTAAGGATGGTATCAGGTGGGTATCCAGAGTGTTTTTCCTACAAGTTAAATGAGAAATGCCAGGGTTCAGGGAGGAAATGGACTTTATTTCCAAGAACTACCACCAAGGGATACAGAGTTCATCACGCGCCCGGACAACTAGGTAAAACCCGGGAACATTTTCATCCAGGAGAAAACAGGGAAAAACCTGGGAATTTTTTAGAATTCTGGGAATTTTCATTGTTTTAGTCTTCATTTAAATTTTTGTAGTTTTAACTGGTAACAATTGATAAGCAGTAAAATGTGGCAAAGGTTTTAGGATGAAAACTATGGAATACTTCATAACAATAAACAGCTGCAAATGAGTGTGACATCAAAACTGTTAACATTAAGTTTGTTTGAGCAATTGCCCACGGGCTCACACAGATGCACAGTTGAGTTGCGTATAGGCAGTACCTCCTCCCAGTTCCGGCTACTTGAAGTGTGGCTGTTGGCTGTATCAGCAGTAGCAACAAGCAGCCAGATGCTACCTGGAAAAATTTTTCTGGTGTGCCCAAGCTGCCAGATTTGCAGATGCATTTAGCAGTCTGGGTTGTTGTGGGGAGAGAGAGAGAGGGGGGGGGGGGGGGGGAGGTAGACTACACATAAGCTGTGTTTACATTTAGTAATCTTGCTGTTTCCTCCTTTCCTTCTCACATCAATTGAAAACAATATGGATTTCTGTTGTTGAGAGCTGTCAGGTGATCAACTGAATTAAACTAAATTCACATAATTATGGAAGGCTAACATATGTTATTAGTTGCAGTTTTCTGATTTTATTGTGTTTCCACATTGGCAGTCAGTCGCCTTTGCAGAACAATTGAGGTATTTTTGTCGGTTTGCTAAATAAATGTGGCTTTTATTGATCTTTTCCTTAGAGGAAGTCAATTTATTAGAAACATTTCATTCCACACTGTTGACTAGTTTCAACTGTTCACTAAATTTCAAGTGCATATTTTCATCTTTTGGCACATATGGCATTGTGTCATAATAAAGAACCAAACATGAGGCAATATAGTACTAATTCTGCAAGAAAATTAGCGTCCTGAAAACTACACTGAAAAGCTTAATATCATGTTGGAGCCTACTTCATTGTGAATCTGGAACATATGAATGTGCATTTTAAGCCGAATTATACATTTTAGTATGGTTCGCAAAATTCTGATGCTCTTGGAATATTCTATTTCTTTTATGATGTCGCGTAAGATCTTCTAATACTGTACATGTACAAACATATGGGCTTCTTACTTCATCGTAGCTGCCCACCTCCAGTAACGACTGTTTTCTGATGCCCTCCAGCAACTGCTGAAACAAAGCTATTTTTAACAGGTCACATGAAAATATTGTGAATGGTGCTTTGAAAAGCTGTAGTTTCAAACTTAATTTCCTGTTACATGAGATGAATTATGTTACGTGTGCAAATGTGCAGTGAATTTCTTAAATCACAGAACGTTTGTCTCTCATTTAAAACTTAACACATTGAGGATTAGCCACTTAGAAGAATTTCAAGCCCAGAAGACCAGACATTAATGTCATTATTTAAGGTTTTACTGGCACATTTAAAGTGTAACACATGCAAAAAAGACCAGTATTATATGTGAAAGCTTAACTTTTCTTGTTCCTACACTATGTACATTAATTTAAACCATTAACTTGTCCTATATGTGTGTCCACACAACTTAACAATGATGTTGTTATTGGCTGGCTACGGCATGTGTCCTATGCTCTGAATATCTGCTGTCATTGGCTGGTGAGATCACTTGACAGGAACTATGATTGGCTTGCAAAGGCTCATTTCAATCTTGATTTCAGTGCTTCAGAAACTAATGTGCTGTTTGGAATGTATAGTTTCATAATAAAAATACAAAAATATACAGCGTATTGTAATATAAAAATATGCGGCGTAAATGTTGCTTCACATCACAGATCTATCCAAAGCCTTTTTAGCTTAGTTTTTTCTTTCTCTGAAGTTCCACGCTGGTGTATAAAATCAAAGGATTGGTACACTCCTGGAAATGGAAAAAAGAACACATTGACACCGGTGTGTCAGACCCACCATACTTGCTCCGGACACTGCGAGAGGGCTGTACAAGCAATGATCACACGCACGGCACAGCGGACACACCAGGAACCGCGGTGTTGGCCGTCGAATGGCGCTAGCTGCGCAGCATTTGTGCACCGCCGCCGTCAGTGTCAGCCAGTTTGCCGTGGCATACGGAGCTCCATCGCAGTCTTTAACACTGGTAGCATGCCGCGACAGCGTGGACGTGAACCGTATGTGCAGTTGACGGACTTTGAGCGAGGGCGTATAGTGGGCATGCGGGAGGCCGGGTGGACGTACCGCCGAATTGCTCAACACGTGGGGCGTGAGGTCTCCACAGTACATCGATGTTGTCGCCAGTGGTCGGCGGAAGGTGCACGTGCCCGTCGACCTGGGACCGGACTGCAGCGACGCACGGATGCACGCCAAGACCGTAGGATCCTACGCAGTGCCGTAGGGGACCGCACCACCACTTCCCAGCAAATTAGGGACACTGTTGCTCCTGGGGTATCGGCGAGGACCATTCGCAACCGTCTCCATGAAGCTGGGCTACGGTCCCGCACACCGTTAGGCCGTCTTCCGCTCACGCCCCAACTTCGTGCAGCCCGCCTTCAGTGGTGTCGCGACAGGCGTGAATGGAGGGACGAATGGAGACGTGTCGTCTTCAGCGATGAGAGTCGCTTCTGCCTTGGTGCCAATGATGGTCGTATGCGTGTTTGGCGCCGTGCAGGTGAGCGCCACAATCAGGACTGCATACGACCGAGGCACACAGGGCCAACACTCGGCATCATGGTGTGGGGAGCGATCTCCTACACTGGCCGTACACCACTGGTGATCGTTGAGGGGACACTGAATAGTGCACGGTACATCCAAACCGTCATCGAACCCATCGTTCTACCATTCCTAGACCGGCAAGGGAACTTGCTGTTCCAACAGGACAATGCACGTCCGCATGTATCCCGTGCCACCCAACATGCTCCAGAAGGTGTAAGTCAACTACCCTGGCCAGCAAGATCTCCGGATCTGTCCCCCATTGAGCATGTTTGGGACTGGATGAAGCGTCGTCTCACGCGGTCTGCACGTCCAGCACGAACGCTGGTCCAACTGAGGTGCCAGGTGGAAATGGCATGGCAAGCCGTTCCACAGGACTACATCCAGCATCTCTACGATCGTCTCCATGGGAGAATAGCAGCCTGCATTGCTGCGAAAGGTGGATATACACTGTACTAGTGCCGACATTGTGCATGCTCTGTTGCCTGTGTCTATGTGCCTGTGGTTCTGTCAGTGTGATCATGTGATGTATCTGACCCAGGAATGTGTCAATAAAGTTTCCCCTTCCTGGGACAATGAATTCACGGTGTTCTTATTTCAATTTCCAGGAGTGTATTTTTACAGCTCCAAGGGAAAGTATACTGTCACCTATCTTGGAAAAAGTGTATTTTTCACTTCAGAAGAAGTTTCTTTTCTTGTGGAAAAAAGTGTTTTTTTAACCAGGAAATCTGGAAAAAATCCGGAATTTTTTTTCCTTATCTGCATATACACCCTGGTTCATGAAATCTGGCTATGGCTATGGAGTGAACTGCACATGGTACAGAAAGAGCATTTCGCCCTCAATAGAAAGGACTGGCGGACACATCCAGAGCTACTTCATTGACCCTCTTCACATGAAGCTACCCAGTCCTCCCATTGGTGGGTTTGTGGCAGAAAGTTGGCGTCTCTCACTCAGCAATATGGTGGTGTCCCTAGCTCAGTGTAAAAGTGTTGTAGCCAAGTACTGTGGAGTAGTTTATGTAACTGCTCATGCCACTGCCTGTGGCTAAGTTAAAATGATGGATGTGGAATACAATAACATGTTTTACCATCTTGAGCCGTTACCATGTACATGTAAATATTAGTCCAAAAATACTTTTGATAACTCATCACATAGACGTGCTGGTCCTCTATCAGTCAATACATTAAGCCATCCTTTCTTTATTCATTTTAAAATGTTTAAAACTTGAAATTGGTTGAACTTATCATACATCAACTGTATTGTATAGGAGTTGAAGGGAGAAATGCAAACTCTCAGTGGTCTGCATCATGAGCTACAAACCTGAGGTGTACTGAGCATTGGCTGAAATGAAATACCTAAAAATGCATACACTGGGTGGAGTGCAACGAAAGTCCTTCACTTGCTGTCACATGAATTTCTTACATGTGCTAGACTGAAACCAATCAAATAACCAGATCTGGCCCATGGGCTGCCGGTTACCCACCCTTGCAATAAAAGGAATCGAATTTTCATTGTCTCCTGGAAGGATAAAAAATGGCTCAAATGGCTCTGAGCACTGTGGGACTTAACAGCTGAGGTCATCAGTCCCCTAAAATTTAGCACTACTTAAACCTAACTAACCCTAACGACATCACACACATCCATGCCTGAGGCAGGACTCAAACCTGTGACCATAGCGGTCACGCGGTTCCAGACTGAAGCGCCTAGAACCACTCGGCCACCACTGTCGGTGCCAGAAGGATGACTGTCTTTGGATCTTCTCAGAGCCATTTAAATGCTTTCCTCTCCTCCTTGGAGATATTTGGCTTCAGTGGAGCAGCCCAGTGAACAGTCTGCTTCACACCATATTTTTTCCACTGTCTCCCATGAAGGAGTGAAAGCAACCCATTTCGCCTCACTGATAAAATCTGCCATTGGTGCTGTGATCAGCATCAGTTCAAAATTGAGTCACTTTACAAGAAGAGATAAGGTTGCATAATCTGCTGTTTTCTCTGCACTACTGTTTATGGTTGTTTGAGGTTCTTTGCCTTTTGGTTTAGCACAGGATATTCATTATTCCCCCACCACCGAGCCAGTGACATGTGACTGACAGAAAGTGGGAGGGGTTATAAAGAAAGCACCAAGCAATAAGTCATCAGGACTGCCATCCTGCTTAATACCCGAGAATAGTTCAATGTGTGTGAGTGATGTTGACATTGGTAATGGTGTTGCCTATTTCCCCCCCCCCCCCCCCCCCCTCTCTCTCTCTCTCTCTACTCCTACTAAACTCCTACTTGGATTTTATTTGTGTGAATTCTGTTGTGTATTGCATTTTAACTATAATCACCTGATGATCTTTGTGTTCTTAATTTTTCATGTAGTGTAGTCATTAGTCATGATGTTTATTTGCAGAATGGTTTCCAAAGTCAGTCCCAACAGCTAGGGTGGTGCTACAGTATAATTTAGCAGTTGCTTTTGCTATTCGTGGAGAACTGGACAAAGCTGGTGAAACACTAAAACAGGTACATTTGTATAAGTGTACAGTTTCAAATTACTTTGCATTACATAACTTTCCAGTTATTATAAATATCTTTCTAGGTCTGGATGTCAAAGAGCCCATCTTGTGATGTTCCTATACATGCTATAATGCTTGCACTCTACATAGAATTGCAATTAGGTAAGTGAGTTTTCAAAAGGTTTAAAAAGCTAAACATGTATCCCAAGTTACGTTAAAGTTATCAGAAACATTGTAAACATCAGTAGTGCAGTTGCCAGTTCAGAGTAGTCAGAAAGTTTCCATTAGTAAACTTTCCTTACTCTTTAGCTGGAGAAAAAAAGCACCTGAAGGGGAAGATGTAGAATGTATGTGGAAACAATAAAGAAACAACAAGGAATGGCAGGCCACATTTCATAGATTACACAAGAATTTTTTGTTGAAAGAAAACAAGAAAATAAATTATAGACAATATTTGCACTTGTAATGTTTTAGTGCTAAAGAAAGGGCAGTTGGAGAAGTCATAACACAGAGAGGTGAGGGAGAAGTTGGCAGAAGAGACAGTGATTATTGTTTTAAAAAATACCTAAATAAAGTCCAGAGACTTAGAGAAATAAAAATGAAATAGTGAAAAACGATTTACTTACAAAAATGAAATAAAATGGGTAGGTATTTTCAAAGTCTCAGAGAAAAATAATTTTTGAAACCATGGGTTTCCTTTTGAAGAATCTAAGGAGAAAGATAAGTTAAATTAGTATACAGTATTCTAAATTCTAGACGTCAGTGAAGAGCTTGAAGGGAGAAAGTCAATCATAATAAAAAGACATACTATATAAAAAGGAAAATTCATTTTCAAAAATTGTAGAGTCAAGAAGAGAGAGAGTGGCTGGCCTGTGCTGACTTTCAAGAAGTGACATTCCACACACACACACACACACACACACACACACACACAGTTTTAAATTTATTTCTCTACAGTACTGAAATTTTGCCTCTTGATGGTAAGAACTGCCCAGCCATCCTCTCTGCTTCTATACAAAAATACAAAATATGTACAATGAGATAAAATATTTCCTGCCCAGAATAATGTACAATAATCGAAAGTAAGATAGGAAAAATAGCGAAAATAAGTCATAATCTAAAATAAAAGAGGAAGTTTAGTTGAGTGGTGAGAGTAGCAGAGGAGAGGGTGGAGGCAAAGATTAGGACCAAAGAACGCAATAATTTTGTGTTTTCATGGAGTATTGCAGCAAGGAGATGACTGAGGAAATTTGCAGTTTCAGTAATAGAAACAGCAACACTGTGACTCATTAACCTGAGCGTGGGAGCACTATATCAATAAGGTTTCCCTTTGCTATTGAGGAACACGAATATCTAAATTTTGCATAGATAAAAAAAATCTGCTCACTGAGCAGTGTCAGGACTAAATACATGTAAAGGATATGGAAATGTGCACATTTCCCAAGTCAGTGGATTTAAAGGGAAGGAACAGGGATGAAAGAAAAAGATTACTGAGTTTTAGGAAATGGGAAGGGTTTTGGGAAGCCTGCCTGGATCCTGGGCCAGTGATAACTTTCCAGATGGTATGAGAAGGAAAGACTGGTTGTTGCTGCCTGCTCCATATGAGCTTCGAAAGCCTGAGGTAATAAGCAAGATGGAGATTTTTGAAAAAAACATCATGCAAGAGTCAATGAAAACTGAAGTGTTACATGGTTGGTTTTTGTATTATGGTTACATTCCATGTACAGTTTATCACTCTGATGTGTGTACATCCATTTTACTTTTTAAATGATTTCTGGTCACTGTTGTCAAAATTAATTACTTTTATGAGCCTGCTATGCAGCTCCATAGAGCCATGCCATTGGACTTTTTCACCTTTCTGCAATGTGTGGGTGCTGGAAGAGAGTTCTAATCTGTCCATTCTACTAAATGATGTAAATAGTTTTGTATCAACTATTCTGTATTTTATGTGTGATGTTTTCTTGTACAGCTTCAGCTGCAGTAATGGATGAACAGATTTATCTTACTTCATAGCTCATGACAGATTTCAATATATAAGTGTATTTATTTGACATTTGCAGTCAAATCAGTGACGGTTCTTATGATGATTCTTCAGTTGTTTTTTCTTCCTTTACGTTCTTTTGCATCCCCCTTAGCTCCTTGGCCTCCTAGGTAGCACCAAGTCGTAATGCACAAAGAATAAGTGCTCTGCCAGAGCAGGTGGAGAGGTTTATTTCCTGTCATGCCTTGCTGATGTCCAGAGCTGACAGGACTGCATGTACATGAAACAAGAGGATGCACAGGGGGCTGTTGTACCCTTAAGAACTACCTAAACCACATTTTCAGTTCTTATGAACATCTTTCTTATGAACATCTTTCTAAGAGGATAAAAGTGGAACACGTTATTCCAAAGAATCCCATGTTACACTACAGATAGGCTACCTCAATTTATGCGAAACAGGTCATATAACTCAGCTTACTTAGCTAATTGCATAATCACAAAACATTAATAAAAACTTAGTCTTTAAATGACTAGGTTTCTCTTTTATTTAATTGTCCATATTATTTTCAGCACTTAAAGTCCCTTAAGACAAAATACAAGTTTTATTATTTCAGAATCAATCTCCATCAGCTAATTCAACTTGCTTAGACAAAGGTTTGAGCAATAAGCAGCACACTTCATCCAAAATATAAGATTTTTTTGTTTGCCATTTGTTACTCTCTTTGCATGATATTTTCCATGTACATTGTTTCACTTTTTGTAGAAAAGAATATGACAAATAATGGGGATTGCTTATCCAGACTATATCGTATGTACTCATATGTAAATTTATATTAAAAATGAAAAAATTCCTCTAGCTGTATTGAAGGTGTTGATTTTATTTTGGCAACTAGTTTCAACATTGTTACATCATCATCTTCAGGCCTATATACTTGTTGATGTCAACTGCGTGCGGCTGATACTAGAAGTCAGTGATGAGATATGGACATGCTCTGTGTGGAAGGTGGTTAGTTGAGTTACTAACCACCTTCCACACAGAGCACATCCATATCTCACCACTGACTTCTAGTATCAGCCGCATGCAGTTGACGTCAACAAGTGTATGGGCCTGAAGATGACGTTGTTACAACATTGAAACTAGATGCCAAAATAAAATTTACACCTTAAATACAGCTGGAGGAATTTCTTCGTTTTTAATATAAATTTATACCAGCTGACATCCCCATTGTCCTCCATTTCAATTATGGATGTACAAAGACCATATGTAACTGTCCTTTTTGTGATTTTACATAATTAATCATAAGTACATAAGTTTCTCAAAGTTACTGAGGTAGAAAAATGTTTAATTTCATGTTTATTATAAGGAATAACATGCTGACTTTTTAAACAACAACCCTTTATACAATTTCAAAACTCAGATTTGTGATAAGTCAGCATGTGTGAAAATATGAATATAAAGAATCACCAGTGACCAGGTATGTCTGTTTCAATTTAACTGTTTTGTAGAACACATTGATGAAGTGACTGTTACTACACTGCTTCCTATCCCTGTAAGATCTGTTCTTACACCTTAATCTATGGGCAGGTACTGTGTAAAAACCTTTCTATCTCTTCAATGTGAGTGTCCCACTCCTCATCCTTCTACACAAAAGAAAGAGTACAGGTCATTCCTTGTATGGATGCATTGGACATTGATGTAGGTCATCTCTTCCATGGGTCTGCCTTTCCTTTACCCTCCTACAGATTCATCTTACAGTTCAGGTCATTCCTTCTATGGATTCACTTAACCAAGATTTTGATCATTCCTTCCACGGTCCCACCCACCCCTTTTCTTCTTCTTCTTCTTCTTCTTCTTCTTCTTCTTCTTCCGCTCATTTCAATGATGAAGTTTCTCTGTAGCATATTGACTCTGACCACTTATTCCAAACGTGTTTCCTGACTCCTTTTTCTGCAGTCTTTTTACCTGTGCTTCTTCCAAAACCATAACTTTCCCATAATACATCACCTAATAATAGTTATTCTTACATGTAATTCTTCCTACTTCATTATTACCATTTCTGCATGTGTTCTCCACCTTCCACTAAACATTTTATGTGACTATCTGGGACCCAATGTATCAAGCTTACTTTTTCATCCTTTCAGGCAAGTACTTGCTATATATTAAAGGGTAGCCTCTCAAATTGTGTTCAGAATAACTCTAAGTTTGTTCTTGCACTATATTTACTCTTCTCATCGGTGATTATGTGATAAGACACCTATACTTAATATTTTATCAATTTCTATTAATAACTATAGCCTTTTTATTGCATTTATTCAAATCATTTATATACTAACCCTTTCTCTTCACACCTAAATTGAGTCTCCTATATTAATTCTGCTCCTCATCTGTTAGCCAGTTCATTAGTGTCTTTCCTCCAGATATTATTACATGTTGAAATATGGCTTTCAGACAGGTTTCTCTCTGGACTGCTACTTTACTTTTGTTCATATTTTAGTCTATCACACCAACCTTCACTTAGGGAATGGTTTCCATTCCTGTGCTTTCCCCTGTTTTAGTTAACCGTATGTGCGTTTTGTCATCACATATGTGTTAATGCCCTGTGCTATCCTACATTAGTAAGTTGTAATTACCACAACGTTGCCTGTAGAAAAGAAGTATTTCAGTGATAGAAATGTAAGAAAAGCGACCAATGTGACGATCTGGCATTACATCATTACGAAAGCAAATAAAAATAACGGGCAGTTTTCTTAGGTTTTTACTACATATTAACACTTTTCGCATTTTCTCCTCATGCAAAATCTCGTAGGTCAACTGCAAGGCACCAAAACCGGCCAATAATTGAATATTTGATGACTAAAACTTGACTTGTACTACTTCTTACTTGCTGAGTGCATCAACTTAGAAGCTGCTATTTTGTTGCTTGTGGTGCCACCGCATGTAGAAAAGAAGGATTTCAGTGATAGAAATGTATGAATGTGGAAAGAGGGATGGTAAAATTGGTGCTCCTATTGGAGAAGAAAGAAAAATGAAAATTTAGAATGTGTTTGCCAAGACTGGAGAAAGAAAGAAGACAGAACCCCCAAAGAGGCAGGAATTAATACCAAGTGCACTCAGTGTGTGTGCCTGGAGGCCTCATTCAGCTTGTTGAAGAGGCTATTCTGACAGCCGTTGAGGGAACAGCTCCCAGGTCATACTTGGATCATTTCAGCAACTGGCAGACGGGGTTGAGCAGAGCAGCCTTGTGCACAAAGTTTCAACAAAGCTAACTATTAGCAGCATTGTCCCCAGAACTGATTATGGCTTCCTGGTTCTGAGTCAAGTGGGAGGATTGAACCAAGGGGTTCTGTGCCAAGCTAGGCTGTGAGTTTTGGGATTTGTGTCTTGGGATTGAGAGCTGTAGGATCCCCCTAGGTGGGTCAGGTGTGCACTACACATCAGAGGCTGCTACCCAGGTAGCTGACTGTGTGCAGGGTCCACACAAGAGTTTTTTAGATAGGCAACTCTCAATCTAATCCTGATAACAACAGTCATAGAAAACACATAAGGATCAGTGTAATATTGAAAGAAATTACTTCCACATGTGCAATTATTAAAAGCCTAATGGTTAACTGCTGAAGCATTCACAACAAAGTGCCAGATAATACTTGGTACAGAAATATGGTTGAAACTTGAAATTGATTGCAGTAAAATTTTTGGAGAAAATTTAAGTTTATATCGAAAGGATAGGCATATGGGAAATGGAGATGGTCTATTTGTAACAGTAGACTGAAATAGAAATTAGAGCTGCATGTGAGATTGTTTGGACAAAACTCACTATCAAGTGTCAGCATAAAATGGTAATTGGATCCATCTATCGCCTACCAGACCCACCTTCTCATGCCCAAAAACTTCAGAGAAAACCGCAGCTCACTGGTATGTCAGTTCCACAATCATACAGCAGTCAACAGTGGAGGCTTAAATCACCCAGCAGTTAACTGAGAAAATTAAAGTTTTGTTAGTGGTGGGTGTGACAACACATCCTGTGAAACATTACTAAATCCCTTCTTTGAAAACTACCTAGAACAGATGGTTCGGAACCCCACTCATGATGGAAATATATTAGATCTAAGGCAACAAATAGACCTGACCTCTTTGAGGATGTCTGCATGAAAACTGGTATCAGTGAGCATGGCACCGTTTTGGCAACAATGATTACAATGCCACAGCAACCCACTAGATGTTTTGCTGCAACACTATAGTGCTCAGTCCCACCCAAGTCTGAGGACTGCTGAATAAATCGGGAAACAGGGTTGGACAGTATTACCCCATCCACTCTACAGGCCTGACCTAGCCTCCTAGGACTTCCACTTGTTTGGACCATTAAAGACATTTTGAGGAATATGAGGAGGTAATTCACACAGTGAAGCACTGGCTCCACCACCAAGACAAGGATTGGTACCAACAGGGCATACATGCGCTTGTTTCGTACTGGAGGAAGGGCATAGAATGGGATGGAGATTACGTGGAAAAATAGGATATGTAGATAAAACACCATTCTTTCATTTGTGTAATTCTCATTATGTTCATAAAAAATTGAAGAAAAAATGTGGCACACTACTTTCTATGCGACCGTCGTACAAAGGACAACTGAAACAAGTAGAAAGAAATATGTGTTCAGCAAACTATATAAAAAAGCAGCAGTGTCATAATTCAGCGGGGAACTTGAAATTTTCAGCACAGGACAGGAGCATGTAGAGGAATTATGTCACAAGTTTAAAAGAATGGCTACTGGATATGTACCCAATTGTATAGTTCATAATCAGAGCACCCTCCGTGATATACAGTCACTATAAAGAAATCTCTAAATAAGTAGAGACTGTTGCGTAATAGGTGTAAAACAAATTATAGGGCTCCAAATAGAGAGATACTGAATGAAACACATTTGTCTGTCAAAAGAACAATGCATGAAGCTTTCTGTGATTAGCGTAGCAGAATAGTGTCAAATGATCTTCCGTGAAACCCAGAGAAATTGAGGTTGTATGTAAAGGCTGTTAGTGGCACCAAAGTTAGTGTTCAGTCACTCATGAATGAGACATTCACTGAAATTGTTGGCAGCAAAGCGAAAGCTGAAATGCTTAACTCCATTTTCAAATGTTCCATTAAAAAGGAAAACCTAGGAGAACTGCCACAATTTAATCCTTGTACCACTGAAAAGATGACTGAAATAAGTGTTAGTGTCAGTGGTACTGAGGAACAGCTGAAATTGTTAAAATTGGACAAAGTTCCAGGGTCCAATGGATTCCTTATCAGAATGTGTATGGAATTTGTGACCAAGTTAGCCCCTTTTCTATCTGTAATCCATCATAGATCCCTCGAACAGAAAACTGTCCCAGTAGTTGGAAGAAAGCACAGGTTACACCCATTAACAAGAAGGGTAGTAGAAGTGATTCACAAAACTACTGTCCAATATCCTTGACATCCATTTGTTGTAGGATATTAAACTTACTCTGAGGCCAAACATAATGAGATGTCTTGAACAGAATGGCCTGCTCCATACCAACCAGCATGGGTAACCAAAATATTGATCATGCAATACCCAACTCGCACTTTTCTCACATGACATACTGAAAGAATTGGATCATGACAGTAGATAGATACATTATTCGTTAATTTCCAAAAAGCATTTGATTCAGAGCCACATCAGTATTTATTCTCGAAAGTTCAATCATATAGGGTATCAAGTGAAATTTGTGGCTGGATAGAGGACTTTTTGGTATGAACAACACAGCATGTTATTTTGGATGGAGAGTTATTGTCAGATGTAGAAGTAACTTAGGATGTGCCTCAGGAAAGTGTGTTGGGACCCTTGCTGTTCTTGTTGTATATTAATGACTTTGTGGACATTATTAAGTGTGACCTGTGGGTTTTTGCAGATGATGCAGTTATCTGTAATGAATTACTGTCCAAAAGTAGTCTTGATCAGATTTCAAAGTGGTGCAAAAATTGCCATCTTGCTTTAAATACTCAGAAATGTGAACTTATGCACTTCACAAAATGAAAAAAATATAAATATAGTATCGTAAGACTGTAATATCATTGTGTCACAGTTGGAATAGGCCAACTCATATAAATATCTGTGTGTAACACTTTGTAGGGATGCGAATGAAATGATTGCATAGTTTCAGTTGTGGGTACAGCAGGTGATAGACTTCACTTTATTGGTAGAATACTGGAGAAGTGCAGTTGGTCTGCAGAGAAGATTGCTTACAAATCACTCGTACGACCCATTCAAGAATGCTGCTCAAGTGTGTGGGACCCATACCAAATAGTACTAACAGATGATATTGAACATGTGCAGAGAAGTACAGCATGAATGGCCTCAGGTATGTTTGACCTGTCAGAGAGTGCCGAAGAAACTGTACTGGCAGATTCTTGAAGACAGACGTAAATTATCTCAAGAACATCTACTAACAAAATTTCAAGATCTGCTTTAAATGACGACTGTAGGGATACACTACAACCTCATCCTTATTGTTCACATAGGGAGCAAGAGGAGAAGATTTGATCAATTGAAGCACACTCAAAAGATATTCAAACAATAATTCTTCCCACACTCAGTATGTGAGTGGATCTGGCAGGAATCCAAATAACAGAATGGGATGCACCCTTTGTGATGCACTTCACAGTAGTTTGCAGAGTATAAACGTATGTGTATATGTAGTAGACAAAATCCCATAGCACCTTCCACCCCAAGATCTCTTCCTAATGGCTTTTTCACTGAGATGCTGGAGGATGAAATGTGGTTGGCATATCCTACAGAACTGACTTGTCTCAGCTTCACCCATACACAACCCAAAAACTGATTCTAAAATACCCCTATTGTAATCATGATAGTATGGAGTAACAACACATTCATCATTCATTGAACAGTCATCATTATAAGCAAGTCAGTTTATTGTCACTACAAGCTGCTACTGGCCTGTGGTATGTAATCTCCCATACAAAAGTCATACAAACCCGGCCATAATACGTCGTAGTATAGGAAAAAAAAGAAATTCTACGTACCCTCATATAGATTATGTGGCACGTATATGCCAATTCTGCATTGTCATATCACAACTATAATGTTTTTCATATTATCATATACATTTATTATATGTATGAGGGCACTATTGCGTGTCTCTTTGTAATAGGACAGTGATCGTTTCTATGTCATTCTTGGACTAAATGTATGGTATGATAGTGGAAAATGTACAGGGGGAGCACAGAGTCTTGCCCTGATTATAACAATTTATTACAGCATAACCATTTGACATAATAATTTACATTTGATGCCATTACACAGGTTAGTGTTACTAGTTTTTTCTTTTTTCAAGACCACTTACGTTAGTAAACTGCAACGTGTGCTCCCTTGGTAACTCAGAGAATGTCGAGGCAGTATTCCAGTTCACGCTAGCTGTTTCGTAACATGTATTCTGTCACAGTACCCACAGCAGCTTGTATCCTACCCTTCAGTTTGTCGACATCAGCAACTGGTGTGACAAAGACTCTGTCCTTAATATAGCCCCAGAAAAAAAAGTCAAGGGACGTAATGTCTGGAGAGTGGGGTGGCCAGGGTGTTGGACCATTCCTTCCAATCCACCAATCCGGAAATGTTTGATCCAGGAAATCACGCACTATCAAAGCCCAGGGCTTTTTTCTGGGGCTATGTGAAGCACAGAGTCTTCATCACACCAGTTACTGACGTCAATGAACTGAAGGCTAGGATGCAAGCTGCTGGGGGTACTGTGACAGAACACATGTTACAAACCCTTGGCAGGAACTGGAATACCACCTCGACATTCTCTGAGCTACCAAGGGAGCACACAGTGAGGTTTACTAACGTGAGTGGTCTTTCAAAAAGACTAGTAACGTAACCTATATAATGGCATCAAATGTAACTTATTATGTCAAACGGTTATTCTGTTATAAATTTTTATAATCAGGGCAAGACTTTGTGCTCACCTTGTATTCAATTTAAAGGTCACAAGATAGTAAGAGTAGAAGAAACTGCTCCAGGGACAATGAAATATGAATTTTGAAGCAGCTAATTCTGAACCAGGTAGTCATCAGTCCACCTAATCTGCAAAGGTGGCAGATTCTCGTGAGGGCTTAAATTTATGTAACATATTAATGTTGTGTAACCCCTTCTCTTGACCAGTGTTCATATCTACTGAGTATACTGTTCTTGGATGAAGTATGCCCAGTGCCTTGAAGAGTGCCTATAGAATTGAAAAATTTGCTTGTTTCCTAATTTAAATTGTGATATTACATTGTAATCAATACACACTAAAGATTACACAGTGCTCATGCATTATGCTCACAGCTCCAGAAATTGTCTTTAATTTGCTTAATCTAACAGTTGGCTATTAAAAACTGAAAGCACTGCTTACTTTATTCATCACTTAGTTTAAAAAACCCTCCTTTAGATTGAACCAGGCATTAAACAAATAAGTAACAAAGCTGTAGACCCTCAGTTAAGTAGTAAAATTAGTCAGTAAGGTACTAAAGAGACATACACAACTAAAAATAATTGTACACTCTTAGTATGTATATAAAATTCATACTGACTTGTGCCAAATCATGTGAGATACATCGCATCACTAATGATCAATGATGTCTTCTAGATTAATTACTACAACCTTCTTCCACGATGAGAGAACAGATACAAAATTATGTTCTTACTTCCGCCTGATGGATTAATCAGTACACATATTATTAGCAAATATCATCCTTATTGTGCATGGTATTTGCTAATAATACATGTACTGATTAATCCATCGGATGGAAGTAAAGACATAAATTGTATCTGATGTTTCAACACACAGTAAAAGATGACAACCTAACCTACATAACATGTATTCATAATTTAACATTCCTTTCATACATGCATCCATATTCATATGTTTACTACAATCAAGTTTAAAATCAATGTATATTTTAGTATCTCCCATAATTGTCAAATGTCCTTGAAACACACTGCATTCAAAG